>NW_007252228.1:0-16923 GCF_000164805.1 Carlito syrichta | reverse complement strand
AAAAAAAAAAAAAGAATAGCCTAAAGCTGGAGATAAATCTGTAAAATCCATTTTTATTACTCCAAGGGGATAAATTGGAGAATTCCTGAGCTGTGCTAGTTTCCTCCAGAAACGTGGTGAGATGAACAAGCAGTACACTGGGAAATAGTTTGGTCAGAATTTTTATGAATACCAGGGTAGAACCAATTGTCTTTTAGTTTTTTAACTATCCTCCATCTGCACAGACATCCTATCTGATGGAAGATAAGTACAAGCCAAAAGATCAAAAGATAGAAGGCGATGGGAAGCCTATTTGGTCCATTGTTTAACTGTCCAGTCTGACAGTCGCCACCCTTTCATATCCTTTTTTTTTTCAGAGCATATTGTATTTGTCTGAGAGTCAATAATATCAATCAGGGATAGAGATGGGTTTATGACTTGTGTAGCAAAAGGATAGAGGGGTTCATTTTTATCTGTACACTTAATAGCTTTGCTTTGTCAGCCTTATCCTTTCCTGCAAATACAGTGTCAGTTTCCTTAGTGTGGGCTGGACAGTGAACAATAGCAATTTGAGTACAGAGATGAATAACCTATATTACAGCAGCAATTACATTATGTCCACTTGGCAATGGGAGTCTGACAGAGGTTAAAGATCTGGAATTTTCAAATTTTGTCCACCGCATGACACACTGCAAAATTGTATCCTGAAACAGTGAAAACAGAGGTAGTTTTCCCTTTTTTCAACTTATGGCTCATGTAAGACCCACAAGTGCAGTGGCTTGAGCTGGGATTACATTAAGCAAAGGATATGCCTCATGTGTTCCATGTGAGGAAAACATGGCATAGCCAGTTGCTATTTTTCCATAGAAATTCTGTTTATAGGAGCTGTTACAAAATGGAAATAGATCTGAATTTTCTGATGGGAAATGGAAAATGTCCTCCTAAGGCATTGAGACCATATTTATGGTCACAAGCCAAGCATGTGGAATGGAGTGGGACTCTCCATCATCAGTGTGGAGTGGTAGAGTAGTTGGATTTAGACTGTTACAGTGATGTGAGATGATGTTCGTAAGTGGTCTAACACCATGTAGAGATGTGCTGTATTGTATGAACTTCTACAAGAGCAGACACAGCATGGGGAACATAGAAGTGAAGGGAGAAACCTAACATAAGGCTACAGCTTGTCAATTAAGGCAAAATGGTGGCTACATCATGTAGATATGAGCTCATGTTTGATACCATGGGGTGTAATTGGCATGGAAAGAAAATGCTATAGAATGTATTCAAGAGACAAAAGCTTGTCTTAGAATAACTATAGAAATCCCATTGTTTTTATGGCAGTATTGTGTGAAAAGATTTATCAAAATTGGCTATGCTGAGTGCTAGGGGTACGGACAATGTTAAACTTATAACTTCCATGGAAGCTAATGCCCAATAAATGAGCCCTGAAGTAGTATTTTAGTGTGAGTTATAGAGACATAGCAAGGGCAGCAAAATTAGGAGCCCATTGGTGGCAATAACTAGCTGCCCCTAAAATTGTTCATAACTATTTCTTCATTTTAGAGAGAAGGATGGGTGAAATTGACCAAAAGATAAATCTCAAGTCCTGAGTAGGTAACAGTCATTTGTGCTCATGGAAGTTTAGATCAGGAAGCTTGAAAGCTTCTTTCAGATGGTACCTTTAGGAGAATGAGAAAGTCTACTATATGTGGAATATGTTTTAAGGTATACAAGTGATCATTGTATCCCACATCTTTAAAAAAAAATTTTTTTTTTAAAAGAAAGTCTACTAGAGCACCCTGCTTAGTTTGACTACAAAGTAAGAGGTCATCAACATATTGAAGAAGAGTGGAGCCTTAGGTAAAGGCTACAGAGTTTTTGTTGCTGTCTGGGTCTAGAAAATAATGAAGGAATAGCCCTGAAGTATATGCAAATGAGGAGTACATATGACCTTTTTCTTTTATCCCAATTCCTAAGAATTTGTAAGAAGCTTGGGGAGTCACACTTTCTAATAACTCACCAGACAGCGCTTTGTTACCCTATTGTTTTTCAACCTGACTCTGGCATAACATCTTAACTTCATCTACATATCAGCAAACCTCGAATCTTTCCGCCCTTTGTCTCAGCAAAACATTTTATATCCTGATAAGAGCTACATATTACTAGTCAAGAAATATTTGAACTCGTTCATTACTTGCAGTCCCCTTCTTGAAAAGGTCCCTTCTCCCCTGGCTAAACCAATGAGAATCTCACATGTATTGATCTATGGTTTTTGTAACTTCTGCTACCTCAAAATTGTATATAAGCTAGACATCTTTCAACATGATGAACACGTGTTCTCAAAACATCCTAGGACATATACCATGGCTCTAGATCCTCAAATTTAGCTCAAGAATAAACCATCTGAAATGTTTTATACAGAACTTGGCATCTTTTCATCAACACAAGTTTATGTTAATTTTCTTCTTCTAAATGTGTATGCAAAAAGACATTGAAATCCACGGGGCAATGGAATAAAAAAAGAAAGCTAGGTAGTGGTCATTTACTATAAATCTGACTATGTCAGCTAGAATTGAGGCAAGAATTATAGCTTGGTTAGGACTTCAGAGTGGCAAAGAAGAAAAGTTTATGACCCTTAGGTCTTGCATGAAAATATCTTTTAAGGTAAAGTCCTCTTCAAAGGATTTTGAATAGAGATGATCATCAGGGAAAGTAGGAAGTTTGGGGTTTGGTTTGAAAGCATGGAAGTAAAACCACATCTGTTTTTTTATATGGTGTGGTGGCATGTAATTTATATAATTGGTCTCTATTTATAAGGTTTGCTGGTAAGATGTTAGAAACCAGAAGGGTATGGTGGATGTTAAGAAGGCCTTAGAATACTGGGGTGGGCTGAGAAATATGGACAGTGAAACAGATTGCTCAGAGACTCCAACAACTTGAATGGAATTAGAGGTGATTGGTATTGATTAACTCTCGGAGAATACTGTAGAGAAAGCTGCACCAGTGTCAATTAAGAAATCCTGTTCTTGATCCTCTATTTTAATTTTAATGACATGTCTGGAGATGCTATTGAGGATTGGTTGACCATGTCAATCAGTGGAGTTTATTGGGGCTTGCCTCATAGATGAGGAAAAATAAACCTTCTGAAAGTGCTAGAGTCTAACGATATTGTTATTTAAACTTTTCATCTATTGCATGCAGGATATTTCTGCTTCCAATACCCTGGCTTTTTACATTATCCTCAAGTATCTAGAGAGGAGTAGGAAAGACTCTGTGGTTGGAAAGAATTTTAATTATTCTCAGTTACATTATTGTTTTTGTAAAGATATAATTTACAAGGTAATGACTGTTATCTTACTTCTCTTTCTTACCAAGGCTTGGAGTGGATAGGGTTTGATTACAGAGTCCTGGAAAGTAGTTGTGTTTATAAGAAACTACAAGATGATCCTTGTTGCATGTCCTTGGATCCTCTGCCAAATGTATTTCCTGGTTGTCAGTATTTACATAAGTAAACTGTATGGCCCATGCCTGGAGGTCAAGCAGGAGTACTATTTACTTTTTTTGTAAAGAAGTGGAAGTTAAATTAGACAGTTGGTATTTAAAGAATTTTCTAGAGGAGTTTTGTGAATAAAGGAAATTTTGTTGAGGAGTTGGGGCCACAATATGGAGAGACATATTTTTGGCAGAGGTGCAGAGATCCAGAAGCCTTTCTTGATGGTCAAGGATAAGGATTTGGGCTTAAAAGGGGATATAGAAAAGGGGTAAAATGGGAACTTATGGTGGATTTCAACTTTAGTTTTCAGTCTAATTTTTTTTTTTTTAATTCTGTTAAGGGATTCCCTCAGGCTAGCAAAAATACTTCTTTGCATCCATCTCCCATAGGTACAAATAGGACATTTGTTTAGAATGAGAACTCTCAAAAATTCTTTTATGCGTAAAAGTGTTTCAAAATCAAAAGATTCATCAACTGGTCATTAACAGATAGAATCTCCAAAGACATAGCCTTTCCAAATTCAGCACAAAGAGGAAACCCTATTTTTGGAAAGACCTAGAGGCAACTTTTCAGGCAGAAAGTAAAATTTTTCCATGGAGGCAAAAGGCATCCTGGAGCAGGTGCAGAAGATAGAGCTCCCATGATGCAACTTGTCACTCCAAAAGATAACCAATAAAAGTAAAAACCCTTGTTGCCATAGGCGATAAGCATGGTGTTTATGAAAACTCATGTCTATGGTCTTCCATAAAAGTGAGATGCCTACAATCACAGACCTGCTCATCTGTGCTACAGAGAGACTGAGATGGGACTTTTCAGAACACTAACTAGACAATGAGGGAGAAAAGTGATAGGGGACTCGCATTGGCAGGAATCTTTTATTTAGACAAACTCCCCTGAGTGTTATGATGGTAAGACTGTACTGTTTGTGTCCTAGTTTTCAGTCTGATGGTTCACCATGAGATGCAAGCCTGACAACCTGTACTCCCAGCAGATAGAAAAACCAAAGTGAGCTCTCTCATTGGATCCAAACAAGCTCTCAGTACATAAAATAGAATAAAAGAAGAATCTTATCTAGTTTTATTGGTGTTCCACAGAGACATTTCTCCAAATGTATGGAGGTCTAGTGAGAACTGTAAACTCTGTGGGGTCCTCTGAACAACAGGTTTTAGAATATATGCCTATGTTCTACCCTATGATTGTCTGTTGTATGACAAAGGATGTAAAAGACAAAGACCAAGAAAATGATGATTACCCCTGGCAGAGAACAAAGGTCAAACAAAACACAAGTGGCCATACCTAAAGAACTAGTTGACACAAATGTTTTATGTTGCTAATCTAAATTTGAAAAGAAAAGAACAAGAAAATACAGATCTCACCACCCTTTCCAAAAGACCCTACCAAATGGAAAATCCAGGAGACTAACTCAATAAGAATTTTTACCTTTTTCAGGTATTGCCAGATGTCTTAGTCAGTTAGAGCTGCTATAACAGAATGCCATAGATCAAGTGGCTTAAACAACAATCATTTATTTTTCACAATTCTGGAGACTAGAAATCTGGTATCAGTGTAGCAGCATCGTTTTGTTCTTGGTTGGTGCTCTCTTCCTAGTGCACAAATGGTTGCCTCCTTACTATATCTTCACATGGTGAAGAAAAAGAAAAAAAAAACACATTTGTGTTTCTTCTTATAAGGGCACTAACTCCATCCAAGAGGACCCTATTTTCTTAATCTAATTACCTCCTACAGTTTCCACTTCCTGATACTATATCATTTGGGGTTAGAGTTTTAACATATGAATTTGGGGTGGGAGACACAAATATTCAGTACATAGCATCAGGTATCTCAAGACCTCATCTGCATCCTCTGGAATGAGCAGGGGTGTCTCAGACTATACTGTAACCTATGGTTATTAGAAGGCAGAGAGAAGGGCAGAGAATTTTTCCTGTATCTGTGGTTTCTCAATGGACTTTAACTCAAAAATGCCTTATGCTAAAATGGTATATTTTGGGGTGACACCTCCTGATCCACTTTACATTGTACATTTCTAATAATTATGGGTAGCTGTATAATTTTAAGAAGAAAATGTAATTTTGGAATTTAATTTCATTTTTATGAATAAAGAAGAAAAGATCTTAAATAATACCTATTAATTATACTTTAAAAATTAACAACTTTTTAACATTTTATTTTGATTTATACCAGTAACAGTAAAAATAACTCTAGAAAATTTAAACCACATGTTTCTTATAGGTCTTTTTGGTGTCTGCTTAATATAGACTCTGTTAATAAAGTCTTCCTAACATTCAATATTTTTATTCTACTTTCATGCAAATATAGCTTTCAAGGTTACAAAATATAGTGAGGGCATCCAAATGGTTGCTTTTTTTTCCTTAAGAAAATACTTCACAATCTTATTAAAAAAATATAATTATCTATGTTTATTTACCATCAATGCATATAATGCATATAATTTATAACATTAAGTATTTACTTTTTGGGTTTATTGGTATTTTATCTTTCAATATCATCTCCAAGAAACCATCTGTCCAATCTTATTTATCTAGGGAATATTTAGACTATAGCTACACAAAAATAAAGCATGTTGCTGGAAGTTATGCAGAGTGTGGGATGTTGTGCTTCACTAACATACAGAGAATCCTTTCAGCATGGTTTGGTTTTTTTGTATGAGAAAAAATATGTTACAGATATAAAACAATTTCAACTAAGATTCTAAGATTGATTTTATTATGCGGCTACATAATGAAAAAAATTACAACTTTTTGGGCTAGAAAGAAATGCCTACTGTGGAATAAAAGAAGTCTACATTCACAAAAAATATAATAATCAGGAAAAACAGGTTTACCATATGACTTGAAGAATATTACAAGATTCTTAAAACTTTTTGAAACTGTGACTGGTTAGCATAGAAGTTTAAGCTATTACAAGATTAAATATTCAAGTAAAATAACATTTTTAACACAATTTTAATGAGTTGTAAGGAATTTAGGAATGTTTGAAAACGATGTGAATAGATGTGAATAGAAGCATACTGCCACTTAAAATCCTTGGTCTTACTGTCAAAAACAGAAAGTCAGAATTTAAGAATTGTATTTATACAGTTTTGTCAAAAATTTTAGTAACTATTATTTTATTGCATTACAGATCGAAAAATTGGTAACTAAAATAGTCAATTGATTCCCACTTCTGTTAGGTCGGTTGTTGACCAGTCCCGAGGATGACAAAACAAATAATCCTCTCAGATAGACTTTAATATATGTTCAGTTCATTTACAAATGGACTATACGTACTGTATAAAACAAAGGTGTTTACAATTATGAAAACAAATTCTTAGACTTAAAGTATATAAAATAATTTTATCTCAAACTTCCACTTTGGTCATTATAAAGGTCCTTAGATCACATTTCAACCTTATCTCTTTATCCATTTTAGGTAACAGTTATTTGACACTAAATAATAAGTGTTTCTAAAGCAGTGTAAACTACGACTTCCTCATTTCTATTATTTTTCACGAGATTTTCAAGGTAAAGCACAAAGTAATTTTCTTCTCCCCACACCCGTAAACAGATATATGTCTAACATTATTTTTTTTAAGTCGTAGGGAAAAGAAATTTTCCATGAATTCAGAAAGTAATAATCAAAATTAGCAGGATTGTTTGTTTCTTCAACCATTCTTTGGTCTCAGCTTATTTTGAGAAAGGAAACAGATAATGCAACAAAGCTTACAGGATATAATCTGATTCATATACATAGCATTTGTTTTTACTAGCAAGTTGTATACTGAGATAATATGTGGGCAGTCATATTTAATTGAAAACCTCAAGATTTTATATCTTTGACATATTAAAATGTTATATTATGATATGTTCTTGCTACTTTATTTTAAAATATTTTCTTTATGATCATAACAATGATATATATTTTTAATTAAAAAATATAGAAATAACCGGGTTCGGTGTCTCAGCCTGTAATCCTGCGCCTTTGGGAGGCCAAGGTGAGTGGATTGCCTGAGCCCACGGCTTTGAGACCCACCTGGGCAGCAAGACCTCAAAAAAATGAGCCGGGCGTGGTAGTGCACACCTGTAGTTTCAGCTACTTGGAAGGCTGAGGTGGAAGGATCGCCGGAGCCCAGCAGGTCAAGGCTGCGGTGGCCGGGAGCAGCCACTGTACTCCAGGCTGGACGACAGACTGAGACTCCAACTCAAAAAAAAAAAAAAAAAAAAAAAAAAGACATGAAAAATAAAAAAAGTGAAAATTTCCTACTGCTACCTCAAAATACTCATTAGGCAGACCTAGAGACAGAATTTTTCAAAATAGTGTGTGTATGTGTGTAAAATATGTAATAACCATGTATATAACACAATATGTTGTGCAATTTTCTTTGATGATTTTTAAAACATGTTTTACTTTAACTATATGCTCAGTAATTTACCGCATCAGAGTAACATAGTTTCCTTATTCAATTCTCTAAACATAATTATTTGAATATTTTTCAAAAATTTTATTACAAATCTTTAATAAATAATTTACCCATATTAATTCAATTATTTCCATGAAAGAGATTCATTGATATTAATATATTTTGTACTTTTGATGGATATTCATATATTATTTCTAAAAAAGTTATGAGGAATTGTATACAACCACTAATAGTAGATGAGAAGGCCCATTTCTATACAAAATTGAATGATATAAATATTTTCTTTCCTTTACAACCTAATAGAATCAACAACTACTTTTGTTTAAATTTTACTTAAGATATCCTGCCAATTATATATCATGACATTGAGTTATATTTAACTATTTGCATTACCTCTCTTTTATGAAAGAGAAATAATATTTTTCAACTACAAAATTTTCTGAGAGTATTCTAGATTGAATCAATAAATCTAGAACTATCATGAAGTTTAAGGAAAATCCCTGAGTACATTCACTTTGCATCAAAGGATCCCAAGAGCATATTTGAGAAGTGCATATTGAGTTTGGGTAGCAAGGGATGTGGTGCTTTCATTGACTTCTTAAAATATGGTTGTAATATGTAGGAGTCAATGCAAGGGAAAAGGAAGTATTGAGTAATGTATTCTGTGTCAAGCCTTTGGAAAGTTCACTTTTACATTAGATGCTTATATCTAGAGAATTTATAAAGTCAAGATTAAAAATATCTTTCATGTTGATACATGAAGTACAGATTAAAGAAAAAAATAGTCTCTATATTCATATTAATAGTTAGGGGAAGAAGAAAACTTTAAAATTGCTACCTTTAAAAAAGATCTTAGATTTTGTCTTTAAAGCATTCAGTCTTTACATTCCTCAGACTGGATGATGTGTTTCTGCCCAAGGGCAGATGAATGTCGCTCCCTCAGAAACCCATCAGTGCCAGGTCTAAAATGGCCAGAGGAGTTGCTGCAGGCAGGGCAAGCTAAGGTTCCCCATCTATCTCATGTTGACTTTTCAGTTCTGCCAGCGGAGGGACTTCAACAGCCCTATGCATTTTGTGCAGCCAGTGTGGACTCTTTGTAGTTGGTCCAGCAATAAATCAGAGAATGATAACATCTTTTCATGTAACTTCAGAATTTTAAAATCCCATGAACCACTCTCTGTAATCCAACAATATATAATAATGTACATGGAATTAAATTATGTATTTCATTCATTAAATTGTAGCAATAAGTAGGTTAGTTTAATGGCAGTCATAGAACTCAGTGTTTTCCCAATGAATAGTAACTTAAATGTTGATGCTTAAATCTATATTTTCTCTCAAAATTTGCAAAAACCAAGCTCCATTTCAGATGAAAATCTTCACAAAGACTGTCTTTTTTTATTTATAAAAGTCAAGACACAGACTGTGCATTGAATGAGTGTAGCCTGTATACTCCCTAGTCATATTTAGACCCCAGAATCTTTTCTAAAAAATTAACAGACGATTTCAAGGCTGTGATGCAAGTGAGAATTTGCTTTCATTGTTATTATTATTCTAAAATAAACATTTCAGTCATATTAATAGTCTTAAAAGAATTGTTGGATAACAATGGGCAGATAAAGTAGGCCAGACAATTCGACTTGGGACACACAGTCTTTCCGTTCTTCATCTAAAGATGTATGCAAAATATTTTAAGTCTAATATTGAAAAGAGGTATTTAATGCTGCTACCACCTATAATATAACTATTATCCAAATCATCAACTAGTCTGGCATAAAATAAAAATCTGATTTGAAAATTTGATAAGACAGGAAAAAGAAGTAAACTTCAAAGCAGGAATGCCAATATATACTAGAGATTTCCCCCAAGGGTTTGTCTTTGATAGATTTAAAATAATCTGAGGGGAAAACTCTCAAAATATAATAGGAAATATGTTGCTCAGATTTCTAAAGAAATTGAAATCTTAATTGGAAACTGAAATCATAATGATTCACAAGCTGAATCATTTACTTAAAGTTACCTTCAAAGGTTAAAAAAGGAGAGAAGAAGGTAAAAGGCTAAAAATAAATTAATCAGTTATAAAGTTATAGTATTTGTTGGAATTGTTTGGCTTAACACTCAATATGTTGCTGGAGAAGATAATAATGTAGAGGTTACACGGAATAGTTCTTAGGAAAAAAGTTGATTCAGATACATAGTTAGACATCTTAGACTGATTAATATAAGAAGTCACAAAGCCTACCTCTCCTATAATCTCTGTATCTATGCCAACTTCAAATTTAACTATTCCTATGACAAATTTAAATATTTTTTTAATGAAAATTCTAACGACCTTTCCAGGGTGACAGATGGTGTTCCAAAGCTGTATCTCTCTAATAAGTAATCTACATTGTCTTGTTTCAGTTTCAGCTTTGTGATGAATAAACGGAGTTTTTATATGTAAAGAATATTTTTAAATTTCTGAATAATAGAAGCATTGCATAGTAACATAAAAAAATTGTAAAGAGAAGTAAGTTACAGGTTATATAAATTCAAAAGTTTGTTTTATCTTCTTGCAAATTCAGCATTCAACTGTCCTGGGATAAATAATAACACTTTAGAAATGATCTGTGCAATTCTTCTCTACTAGACTTACAGATAAAATTCTATATATTGTAGTTCAGTGGTTAATAATTTGCACTCTGAAGCTATACTTCCCTGCTTCAAATTCTGACTCTGACACTTAGTAGGTAATTATTATTAGCTAGACTGTTTCAGCTATGTACACGTTTTTAGTATAAGTGGCATGTAATTTTATTTCTTTGTTTTCAAAATATGTTATTAAACAAGTTTATTTTGTTAAATTTCTTTTTTTTTTTTTTTTTTGAGTTGGAATCTCACTCTGTTATCTAGACTGGAGTGCAGTGGCCCCTCCCGGCCACTGCAGCCTCACCTGCTGGGCTCCAGTGATCCTTCTGCCTCAGCCTTCTGAGTAGACGAAATTACAGGCATGCGCTACCACGCCTGGCTGATTTTTTTATTTATTGTAGAGATGAGGTCTTGCTACCCAGGCGGGTCTTGAACCCATGGGCTCAGGCAATCCACTCACCTCAGCCTCCCAAAGGCGTGGGATTAAAGGCTGAGCCACCAAGCCTGGCTAAATTTCATTGTTATTCTCTAAATTTTATTTTAATTTTTGTGGGTGAGTTGAATGAATGTTAGAATGATTTCCCTTAATAATTGCATTAGTCATAACAGATGTTGGACAAGTCCTAAAAATGTATGCGATTAACATGCCCAGGTCAAGAGGAACCCTCAAAAACACACAGATACATAGAAATTAAATAACTTGCCCTTGAACAATTTGGGGGGAAATAGTGAAATCAAGACAGTAATAAAATGGCTAATAAAAATAAGTGAAAATAAAAACACAAAATGTCAGCACCCCTGGGATGTTATTAGCAGTGCTAAGACGGAAGTTTATCATATTACAAGCTCACATAAAGAAATAGATTTTGAATAAACAATATAATGTCACACATAAGGAAACTGGAAAAGCATGACTAAACAAAATTCAAAACTAGTAGAAGAAAAAATAATAGCCAAAGTCAAATCAGAAGTAAATGAAATTGAGACAAACAAACAAAAAACATACAAAGATCTATGAATTAAAACGTTCCTTCTTTGAGAGGATAATCAAATTTGAGAGACCCCTGGTTAGATTAACAGAATGAGAGAGAGAGAGAGAGAGAGAATCTGAATAAATACAATCAGAAATGAAATCAGTAGTGTTACAACCTATCTTGAAGAAATAGAAAAGATTAGCAGAGATTATTATAAACACCTGTATGCATAAGTTAGAAAATATAGGAAAATGGACACATTCTTGGAAATTTCTGAATAATAGAAGCATTGCACAGTAACATAAAAAATTGTAAAGAGAAGTAAGCTACAGTTTATATAAATTCAAAATTTCAAAACTACCAAGATTGAAACAAGAAGAAATTGAAACACTGGATAAACCAATAATATGTCACAAATTTTAATCTGTAATAGGAAACCTACCTACCAAAAAAAAAAAAAAAAAAAGCTCTGGACCAAATGGAGTCACAGCTGAATTCTACTAGATGTACAAAAAAAGGTTGGTACCAATCCTACTGAAAGTATTCCAAGTAATTGAGAAGGAAAGCCTCCTCCATAATTCATTCTACAAAGCCAATATTTTCCTGTCATAAAAAAATTGGTAAACACAACAAGGATAGAAAACTACAGGCTAATATCTCTGATTAACATAGATGTAAAATAGTAAGCTGCATCAAACAGTATATTACCAAGATTATTCATCATGCCCAGATGGGCTTTATTCCCAGGATGCAAGACTGTGACATACACAAATCAATAAATGTAATCCATTGCATAAACAGAAGTAAAACCAAGAACCACATGATTACATCAACAGATGCAGTACAAGAAGTTTATAAAATCCTACATCTTTTCATGATAAACCTTCAACAGTTTAGACAATGAAGGGCCTTTCTTCAAAATAATAAGAGCCATCTATGTCAAACTCATAATCAACATCATACTTAAAAGGCAGATGCTGGACGAAGCCCCCCCCTAAGAACCGAGTCAAGACAAGGATATCTAACTAAGCACTCCTGTTTAACATACTATTGGATATTCTAGTCAGAGCAATCAGGCAAGAGAAAAGTAAAAGGTATTCGAACAGGAACAAAGAAAGTTAAATTATCTTTCTTTGCAGATGGTATGATTCAGTATATAGAAAACAATATACTCCTAGCACTGATAAATGCCTTCAGTAAAGTCTCAATATACAAAATAAACACTCAAAACTTGGTTGCATTTCTATACACCAACAACAAACAGTCTGAAAACCAAATAAAAAATATAATCCCATTACAATACACACACACACACACACACACACACACACACACAAATACACCTGAATACACACAACCAGTGAAGTAAAAGATATCTACAATGAGAACTACAAAATACTGCGGAAAGAAATCAAAGATGACACAAACAAATGGAAAAATAATCCATGCTCATGGATTAGAAGAATCAATATGGTTAAAGTGACCATACTGCTTAAAGTAATCTACAGATTCAATGAAATCTTTATAAAACACTAGTATCCGTTTTCACAGATCTAGCAAAAACAATAATGTACAAAAGCAAGTCTAAGAAAAAAGAAGAAAGTCAAAGACATCACACTACCAGAATTAAACTTTACAACAAGGCTACATTAACTACAACAGTATGGTACAGACATAAAAATAGACACACAGGCCAATGGAACAAAACTGAGAGCCCAGAAATAAAACTGCAGACCTACAACCAACTCATCTTTGAAAAAGTAGATAAAAACAAACATTGGATAAAGCACACCCTATTTAACAGATGATGCTGAGAAAACTAGTTACCCATATGCAGAAGAATGAATCTTTACCCGTACCTATCATCATATACAAAAATTAACTCAAAATGAATTAAAGACTTAAACATTGGACCCCAAACTATAAACATCCTAGAAGAAAACCTAGAGAATATTCTCTTGGACATTAGCTTAGGCAATGAATTCATGACCAAGTCCTCAAATGCAAATGCCTCAAAAACCGAAATTGACAAGTGGGACCATATCAAGTTAAAAAGCTTCTGCCCGGAGACTTCCGGTAAGATGGCGATGGGGCAAACCAGTCTCTGAAAACCTCTGCAAAGGAGATCTGCAGTGGGTCTCTGACTCTCACCCCGGTGGCTACGGACCCCAACATCGCAACCTGCTCCTCATACGGAGCTCAGCTGTTGCCTCCGCTGGGGCATCGTAGCGGACAGGACAGTCACTGCAGCGCAAATGGTGCCACCGCCGCCACCGCTGCCGCTACAGCCCCCCGCCACCGCCGCCGCGACTATAACACATAACACCACCCAGGCCAGAGGCGATCCAGTTCAGCCCTTCAAACCCCTTCAGGGAAGATCTGCTGGGATCGCTGCCACCTCTCCTGCGACCGAGACGTCCTGCCCACCATGAGTCTCCTGCCTGTGCCTTGAGGCAGGCATCCATCTTCAGTCTCTGCCGGTTCCTGTCTGGCCCCGCCCCCTCTGGGGTGAGCAGCTGAGATAGCACCACCTGCTGGCGATTCAAGGTAACAACACCAAAATGGGAGAAACAAGCTTGATAAAGACATAGGCCAGAGTGGTGAACAGAGGGTGATCTGAACTGTCCTTCACAGCAGACCAGGGGCAACTGACCCTAACTGCAAACTAATTTACCAGCTTGAAAAGAAAACTAGAAATCAGACCTGAAAGGACATGGACTTAAACAAAATGTCTCAGAGTGTGCTTCATTGATTCTGTTAGTTTAATGACTTAATTCTATTCCTACTGTATTGTTCCTTGTTTTTCTTTTTTCCTCTTCCCTTTCCTCTCTTTTCTTCTCTCTGTAAACCATATCTTTGTATAGAGGAACAGCACACTAATAAGGTGGTTGGATAGCTGGTATGTTAGCATCACTATATGTTTTATTTCTGTTTCTATGCGAGTTGGTTCATCTGTAGTTGTGGTCTATTGTTTTTATCTGTTTCAGTATAGGCCTCTTACTCTATTTGTTGGCACACTCATTTGTTTCCCCCCTTACTCCTCTATCTCTCCACTCCCCTCTTCAACCCACTGTCTGCTCCATTCTCTCCCCTCTGCTAACCACATTTTATTTCAGGGAGTAAACCTACAGCCCCACTGCATGGACAGATTCCAAGGCAGTGGGAAGTAGGTTCCAGATTATTCACACACCTGTCAGCGAATACCAGGACCTGCAGATAGATTTTGAATCACAGCTCCTCCCCTTAAGTAAATCTCAAAACTGCAAAAAGGACCACCCCCAACCTACAGTGCAACTCTAGAATTGAACAAAGTAAGAGGGCATACATAAAGAATAGGACATTGAACAAACAGAAGTAAAACCAATCCCTTTACCCCTGAATAACAGAATTAAAGAAGACAGTGACGTGGAGGGAAGGAAAAAGTAGGGAGGGGGGAAAATGGCACAAATGAAGAAAAACCAAAAGAATATAGGTCTCAGACCCCTGGGAGATCAGACACTGAGAAAACAGATTCTGGAACACAAACAATGAAGAGCCCCCAGAATGACTGGTTATGTGCAAGAAACCCAGACATCAAGACATTAATGGAGAGAATTAAAAAAATTGAGGAGAGACAAGAGGAAAATAGGAAGGAACTGATGTCAGAAATTACAGCAGTAAAGAATACTGTGATGGAAATGAATAGCAGACTAAATAAGCATGGAAAGCAGAATCAGCCAAGCAGAAAAAAGAATCTCAGAGCTCGAAGACCAAAATACAGAACTAACCCAAACTGTCAAAAGCATAGAAAAGAAGCTCAAAAAGACAGAACAAAACCTGCAAGATATGAATGATCACTTCAAGAGACCAAACCTAAGAGTAATTGGGCTTCCTGAGGCAGAGAGAGAAACAGAAGCCACACTGGAACAAACATTTCATGAAATCATTCAAGAAAACTTCCCTCATCTCATCAAGGATGAAAACATTCAAACACAAGAGATTCAGAGAACCCCTGCAAGACAACAAATGAGAAGACCAACTCCCAGACACATAATAATTCACCTAAACAAAGTAGCTATAAAAGGAAAAATCCTAAAGGCAGCAAGAGAAAAAGGCCAGACTACCTACCAGGGAAAACCAATTAGAATAGCAGCAGATTTATCCACAGAAACACTTCAGGCCAGGAGAGCCTGGAGCCCTATCTTCAACGTTCTAAAAGAGAAACAATTTCAACCAAGAATAACCTATCCAGTCAAACTAAGCTTAATTAGTGAGGGAGAATTGAAATCTTTTCTAGATATCCAATCCCTAAGAACCTACGCTGCCACCAGACCACCTCTACAAGAAACACTTAAGAAAGTACTGAACACAGAAGAAAAAGAAAGAAGAACAACAACATTCTTCACAAGAGTACAGGCAAAAGATTAAAAACACACATGAACCAACTCCAAAACCCAAAGAAAGACAACAAACAAACAGGAACAACTCTGTAAGAACCTTATGACAGGGATCAACTCTTGCATTTCAATTATTAGCCTAAATGTGAATGGACTAAATGCACCACTGAAAAGACATAGATTGGCAAAATGGATAAAATATCATCAGGCAACAATCTATTGCCTTCAAGAGACTCACCTCACTAGAAAGGACACCCACAGACTCAAAGTAAGAGGATGGGAAACAAACTTCCAGGTGAATGGAATACAAAAGAAAGGAGGAGTAGCGATCTTAATTTCAGACAAATACCCTTCAAGCTATTAAAAATCAAAAAAGATACAGAAGGCCACTACATAATGATAAAAGGCTCAATCCATCAACAAGAAATATCTATCCTAAACACATATGCTCCCAACATAGGTGCGCCACCTTTCATAAAGCAACTTCTAGGAAAACTAAAGAAAGATATTGACTCTAACAACATCATAACTTGGGACTTTAATACCCCACTCACAACTCTAGACAGATCATCAGGACAAAAAATCAGCAAGGAGATCTGGAACCTCAATGTGACTTTGGACCAAATGGACTTAATTGATACCTACAGAACACTCCATCCAAAGACCACAGAATACACATTCTACTCATCACCACATGGAACATATTCTAAGATCGACCACATACTCGGCCATAAATCAAGCATAAGCAAATTTAAAAGGACCAAAATTCTACCATGTACATTCTCGACCACAGGGGAATAAAAATAAACATTGACACCAACAAAGTCCCCCCAAAACCAACAAAGATATGGACACTAAACAGCATGATGCTAAACAACTCCTGGGTCAATGATGAAATCAAAACAGAGATCAAAAGATACCTGGAAACAAATGAAAAAGAAGAAACATCTTACCAAAATCTCTGGGATGCCCTGAAAGCTGTAGTAAGAGGGGAATTTATATCCCTACAAACACACATGAAGAAAATGGAAGGAA
>NW_007252227.1:55962-57148 GCF_000164805.1 Carlito syrichta | reverse complement strand
ACTTGTTTGTGTCATCTTTGATTTCTTTGAGCAGTGTTTTGTAGTTTTTATTGTGAAGGTTTTTCACATCTCTGGTTAGGAAGATGCCAAGGTTTTTCATTTTTTTGTGTGTGGCTATTGTGAATGGAATTGTGCTTTTTATTTGGGTTTCTGTTTGTTTATTATTGGTGTAAAGAAATGCGATTGTCTTTTGCACATTTATTTTGTATCCTGAGACTTAGCCAAAGGCTTTTATCAGTGTAAGGAGGTTTTTGACAGATTCACTTGGGTTTTCAAGGTATACAACCTTGTCATCTGCAAAGAGAGATAACTTGACTTCCTCTTTTCCTATTTCGGTACCCATGATTGTCTTCTCTTCTCTGATTGCTCTAGCCAGGATTTCCAATGCTATATTGAACAGGATGGGTGAGAGTGGGCATCCTTGTCTGGTTCCAGTTTTTAAGGGAAATGGTTCCAATTTTTGTCTGTTTAGGAGTATGCTGGCTGTGGGTTTCTGGTAGATGGCTTTTACTAATTTGAGGTATGTTCCATGTATGCCTAGATGTTCGAGGGCTTTTATCAAGAAGGTGTGCTGGATTTTATCAAAAGCTTTTTCTACATCTAATGATAAAATCATGTGGATTTTGTTTTGACGTCTGTTGATGTATTTAATTACATTTATAGTTTTATGAATGTTGAACCAGTCTTGCATCCCAGGGATGAAGCCTACTTGGTCATGATCGATGATTTTTGAGATGTGTTGTTGAATCTGGTTCGCTAGGATCTTGTTGAGAATTTTATCATCTAAGTTCATCAAAGATATTGACCTGTAGTTCTCTTTCTTTGTTGGGTCTTTACCTGGCTTGGGTATCAATGTGATGTTAGCTTCATAAAATGATTTGAGGAGGGTTCCATCTTTCTCAATCACCTGGAATACTTTCAGTAGAATTGGCATCAGATCCTCCTTAAATGTCTTGTAGAATTCTGCTGGAAAGCCATCTGGTCCAAGACTTTTATTTGGTAGGTAGTTTTCTTATTATGTAGTCAATTTCCTTGATTGTTATTGGTCTGTTTAGGGTCTCTATTTCTTCTTGTTTCAATCTACGCAGGTTGTGTGATGTCAGAAAGTCCTCCATTTCCTTAAGGTTTTCCAGTTTGTTTCCATACCAGTGTACATAGTAGTCTCTAATGATCTTTTGTATTTCTT
>NW_007252227.1:38751-54811 GCF_000164805.1 Carlito syrichta | reverse complement strand
TTTCTTAAGTGTTTCTTGTAGAGGTGATCTGGTGGCAGCGTAGGTTCTTAGGGATTGGATATCTGGAAAAGATTTCAATTCTGCCTCACTGATGAAGCTTAGCTTGGCTGGGTAGGTTATTTTTGGTTGAAATTGTTTGTCTTTTAGAACTTTGAAGATAGGGCTCCAGGTTGTCCTAGCCTGGAGGGTTTCTGTAGATAAATCTGCTACTATTCTAATTGGTCTTCCCTGGTAGGTACCCTGACCTTTTTCTCTTGCTGCCTTTAGGATTTTTTCTTTTATACCTACTTTGTTTAGGTGAATTATTATGTGTCTGAGAGTTGGTCTTCTCATTTGTTGTCTTGTAGGGGTTCTCTGAATCTCTTATATTTGAATTTTTGCATTAATGATGAGATGAAGGAAGTTTTCTTAAATGATTTCATGAAATGTTTGTTCCAGTGTGACCTCTGACGCTCTCTCTGCCTCAGGAAGGCCAATTACTCTTAGGTTCGGTCTCTTGAAGTAATCATTCATCTCTTGAAGGTTTTGTTCTGTCTTTTTAAGCTTCTTTTCTATATTTTTGACAGTTTGGGCTAGTTCTGTATTTTGGTCTTCAAGTTCTGAGATTCTTTCTTCTGCTTGGCTAATTCTGCTTTCCATGCTTATTAGTTTGTTATTTATTTCCATCACAGTATTCTTTACTGCTGTTATTCCTGTCATCAGCTGCTTCCTATTTTCCTCTTGTCTCTCCTCAATTTTTAAAATTCTCTCTATTAATGTCTTGATGTCTGGGTTTGTTTCATGTGACCAGTCATTCTGGGGGCTCTTCATTGTTTGTGTTCCAAAGTCTGTTTTCTCAGTGTCTGACCTCCCAGGGGTCTGTGTGATCCTTATATTCTTCTTTTGGTTTTTCTTCATTTGTGCAGATTTTTCCTCCCTACTTTTCCCTTCCCTCCACTTCCCTGTCTTTTTAAATTCTGTTATTCAGGGGTGGAGGGGTTACTTTTACTTCTATCTGTTCAATCCCTTATTCTTCCTAATGTATTTCCTCTTGCTTTGTTCAGTTCTGGAGTTGGACTGTAGGCTGCAGGCAGTCATTTTTACAGTTTTGATATTTAATTAAGGGGGGAGCTGTGATGCAAAATCTCTCTGCAGATCCCAGTATCCACCACCAGGTGTATGGATAGTCTGAAACCCACTTCCCACTGCCTTGGAGTCTTTCCATGCAGTGGGGTTGAAGGTTCACTCCCTGAAAGCATAATGAGGTTAACAGAGGGAAGAAAATTGAGCAGCTAGTGAGGGGAAGGGGAGGGTGGAGAGAGAGAAGAGTGAGAGTGAAAACCGATGAGTGTATCAACTGGCAAGTGAAAAAAGACACAAATACTGAAACAAATATTAAGAAAAACAATAACCACAACTGAAAACTAACCAACAGCCATATAAAAAACTAAGACATACAATGATGCTAACATACATGCTGACCAACCTCCTTATTGGTGTGCTATTCCACTATACAAAGATGGGGCTTACAGAGAAATAAGAAAAAAGGGGAAAAAAAGGGAAAAGGAATAGATTAAAGTCAGTAGACAAACAGAACCAACCAAGCACACTCTGAGACTTTTCCTTTAAGTCCAGTGTTTTCTCAGCTCTGATTTCTAGCTATCTTTGCAGGCTGGTAGAATTGTTCACAGTTATGGTCAGTTGCCCCTGGCCTGCTGTGAAGAGCAGTTCAGATATGCGCTCCCTGCCCAGTCTAATACTGAGATTTGGCCTTGTCTATTTATCAAGGGGGACGAGCATGTGTCATTCCCGTTTTGATGTTGTTACCTTGGATCCCCAGCAGGTGGTGCTATCTCACCGCTGCAGCTGCTGAAACTTGCAGTCCAGAGGGGAGCTAGCTGGTATCAGTGACCCACAGTGGCCATCTACCCATACACTGGGGGGGGCTCCACAGACCTGGCTCTGGGCAAGGGGTGTGGCTTGGCAGTGGCAGTGGCAGCAGCAACTGGGCAGCAGCGATCTCAGAAGATTCTATTTGCAGGGACTTCACAGTCAAAGTCATGGGTCGCCTCAGTCATGGGTGGGCAATGACTACAGCGGCGGCATCCACGGCTGCAGCAGTGACCCAGACCACAGTGATTTTGAGCAGTGGAGGCAACAGTGGCTGAGCTCCCTGTGAAGAACAGGCTGCCGAAGATGGGAGCTGCAGCCCGTGGGAGAGAGCTAGGGTTTTTATGAGTGTTCTCTTCCACAGAGGGTCTCATGGACCATGCTGTCCCGTTACCATCTTGCCGGGTCTCTTTCTCTTACTCTTATCGGTCTTCAGGTCTATCTTCATTTATTAGTGGGTACCTCTAGTTGTTCTCCCTTTTACTTTCCTGTCTCCACCTTCCTCTTCCCCCTCTCCCTGTTCCAATTCTTTCCCTTTTCTTACATCATTTTACTTCCTGGGAGCAACCCAATACCCCCACTTCATGAACATATTACAAGGCAGTGGGAAGCGGGATCTGGCGTAATCATACACCTGCTTTTACCTTGATTTTTGAAACATCGGTTTACTGGATAAAAATTTTTGACTGACGTTTTTTTTCTTTGAGCATTTTGAATATAGTAATCTGCTGCTTTTTGTCCTACATTGTTTCTGATGAGAAATAAGTTATTAATTGATTACTGCTACTCTTTATTGAACTAATAAATCTTCTCTTGGATCTTCAAAATTTATTTTCTTTTCAAAAGTTTGAGTAAGACTTGTCTAGTCTTTGTGCTTATCCTACTTGAAGATATTTGAGCTTTGATGATATGCAGATTATTGTTTAGGGTCACATCTTAAAAACTTTTGGCCACTATATCTTCAGTTTTGCTTTCTGGCCCTCTCACTACAGGTCTGTATCAGTCTGGGCTCTCCAGAGAAACTGAGGGTGCTGACAAGTTAAAATCTTAGGATGGATTGGTAGGCTGGAAACTCACAGGCAAAAGCTAGTATTGCAGTTTTTAAACATAATTTATTTTTCTAAAGAAATCTGATTTTCCTCCTAGGGACTATGAACCAATTGATAGGTGCCCGTTCATATTGTTATGGGTAATCTCCTTTATTAAATTTCAACAAACTGCTGATGTCAAACATATTTACAAGATATGTTGACAGCAACATCTAAATTAGTGTTTGAACTAAAAATATACTGCTGTAACTTAACCAAATTGGCTCATATAACTAACCATCACAATGTATATCTGTGTGTTTAATGACACCCTACATTTTTGAGATTCCATTCATTTTTTTACATTCTTTTTGCTCTGTTTTTCAGATAGTATAATCTCTATTGATCTATCTTCAACTTCATTAAAATTCTTTTTTTCTGCCAGTTCAAAGTTACTTTGGGGCCTTTCTAACAATTTTTTATTGCTGTTATTGCTTTTTTAAATTAAAGTATTTCCATTTGGTTCTTTCAAATAATTTATATATTTTTATGAATGTTTTCAGTTTGATGTGACTTTGCCATCATGTTTTCTATTAATTCTGTAATGATAGTTTTCATTACTTCTTTGAACATGTTTTTAGGGGCCACTTCACCCTTTTTTTTCTTAATTTCTGGTTGTTCTCACAAGCAGTTTCTATTTCCTGTTTTGTTTTGCTTTGTTTTCTAGTATATGTCTAATACTTTTCAATATTTACATAGCTTATAATTTTCTTTGAAACTGGGCATTCTAGATAATATATAGTAACAAATCTGGATACTGCTCCCTCCTCCCTGGGCTTGTTATTATTACTTGCTTTTAAATTTACTTGGTGACTGGCTGTATTGTTGTAATAAAGCCCATTTCCCCTCTGTACTGTGAAGTCTATGATGTTGCTCTTCAGGTTGCAAAGTCACGTTCTCCATGGGATGACAGTGGGATGGCAGGGCTCTCTTTCACAATCTCTTCCATTAACTACCACCAGTTAAGTTATACTAATTACTGGCTGATCACCCTATTTTTTTTCAGCAATTTCCTTAGGGACAAATTGCCCCACATATTGATTCTATCAAATTTGGGCTTCTTTAAAGGATAGCTTACAAAGTCAACATTTGAGATTTGTAATAATGACAAGAGGGTTCCTCCCAACTGCCTCTTTCCTAATTCTCTAGAAAATGTCTGCCTATTGTTTAGCCTATATGTCAAATCTGTATACTAATCTTCTCCCAATTAACTTTCACCAAAGCCACTACTCTTTTTGTTTTTGAGAAGACCTTAATTGGTGTGTGCTGCTACAACAAATTACCGTTGACTGGGTGGCAGAAACAACATAAATTTATTTTATCACAATTTGGGAGACTAAAAATTCAAGATCAAGTGCCAGCATGATAAGGCCTGTCTTTCTGGCTTGTAGATGACTGTCTTCTTGCTGTGTCTTTACATGGCCAGTGTGGGGGAGGGGTAATGATCAGAGAGAGAGAGAGAGAGATTCTCTTATGTCTCTTCTTATAAGAAGAATAATCCCATCATAAGTACTCCACATTTAAGGCCTTGTCTTAACCTAAGTATCTCTCAAAGGCTCGATCTCCAAATGCCATCAAATTGGAGGTTAAGGTTTCAATTTATACAATTAGGAGAGATTAAATTCAGTCCATAATGACACCTTTAGGATTCAACTTCCCCAAACTCTGCTGTAAATTGCATACATTTCTTTGGGAAGAAATTCAGAGCTCTCTGTGTTGTAACCTGCTTCCTTCCCCAAGCAAATTCTCTGAGCCATGGCTCTGAAGCTGAGAATAGGGACAATGTAACAATTATCTCTGAGTGACACCTCCAGTTTAGAGCTGGGTGCTCAGTGGAGGAGAGGAAATAGCATTAGATCTTTTTCTTGCCTTTCCCCATATGAAACTACCATCCCATAAGACAGAAAAATGGTAATCAATGACCCAGTATTCTTGACAGGGTTTCACCCAAGGTAAAATGTTAGTCCCACAAGTGTGGGCTACGAAGAAGTAGGTTCCTATTTCTCAGTTTCACTCACTCAGAATTTACTCTTAGCAATGGGTAGCTTGGGGCAGGATGGGAAATGTTGACATCCTGCCCACCTTTCCTGAGAAGATAGCTTTATGAGTAGAAGCTGGAGGCAGAAAAATTTCTGTTTTTGGCTGAGTCAGTTTGAAATGGAGTTTCTGGCTTATTGAGCTCTGAGAGAGAAGGGAGAAAATGATTCTTAGTTCTAAAACTACAGTCTCACTATTCTTACAGAACTTGAATAGATTTTCTTGAATAAATGTTTCTTCATTTGCTGTATGTCCTTAGAATCATTTCCAAAGACTTACATACATCCGTGTACATATCTAACTATAAATATAGTATAACTAAAATATATAATTTTCAGCAATTTTTCACTGAAGAAGTCTATGGAATTTCTAACACTTTAACACCAGAAATAGAAAAGTCACAGCAGTAAGATATTTAACTGCTTAGAAAAAATTGATGTTATTTTCTAGAGAAATCAAATTAATCAGAAAAAAAAAGTTCATCATTTGAATTGTTGCATTTCATAGTATATTTATGGGTATTTGGTGATTTATTGGTTACAGAACATACATATAAGCTTCCACCTTTTTTATAATAAATTATAATTCATAGTTGAAATCTCCACCCAGACACAGCATTCCTTAGTAGGGTTGTATTGTCTTATTCTTAAGTATGAACAAAAGAATATCAACAGACATCTAAAAAATGTTCAGAAGGAAACAAACAACAACAACAAAGGCAAATTAGTCCAGAAGAAACAGACAAAATTTTTTAAAAATAGTAAAAACTTTAGAAAGAGTTGTAATTAGTTTCTAAAGAGTGGTACAAGAAAATAGTAAATTCACAAAAAGGAAACAGAGAGCTGTCAAAGGGGAACAGAGTAGAAGAAAATGGGATTTAAAATTTAAAAATATAATTGCAAACAAAATTTTCAAGATAAAGTCTTAAAGACAAATTTAAATACATTTCAAAAAGAATACTAAAATCAAAAGATTAAAATGTAAGGAAAATATTTAAAAGACTGTATCTTGTAGTTCTAATATATAACTAATAGGCATCCTACAAAAAGGAAAATAAAGAATCTATGAGTAGAGCATATCTGTCAATTAATAGAAGAGAAATTCCAAAAGTAAAAGTTCACAAGTGTTCAGATCAAAGTAGCCAGAACAACACATGAAAGCTGAGGAACTGTCTTGTGTGTAAGATTGTAAAATTTCATTGCCACAAGGAAAATAAAAAATTCTCTCAGCAGCTTGGGTGGAGTTGCCCAAATGAGGATTCAGTTGCATGCAAAAGAGTAAGTTTTAAGACTGACATCAAATGTTTCATCAATTATGATGGATGCTGGAAGCCACTAAATAAATGGTTCAAAATTTTGAGAAGAAAATATGTGTATGTGAGAAACTTTATGCTCACCAAACTGTCAGATATGAAGGCAGGATAAATTACCTTTCAAACAGGAAGACCTCAAAAGTTTTCATCTCATATATTTTAAGATGTTAATTGATAATGCATTATAGGAAAAATAGAGTAAAACAGGAAGATGAAGACATAGGTTCCAGAAAAGCAGTAAGAGAAATTTCAGGATTAGAGGTATTCAGGAGACCTAAAGAGTCAGTAGTCCAGCTGAGAGTGTGAAGACAGAGGATCGAGAATGGAAGATTCTGAGATATAAGGAAAACGAATAAACCAGGCTCGGTGGCTCAGCCTGTAATCCCGCGCTTTGGGAGGCTGAAGTGAGTGGATTGCCTGAGCCCGCGGGTTCGAGACCCACCTGGGCAACCTGGCAAGACCTCATCTCTACAATAAATCAAAAAGTTAGCCGGGCGTGGTAGCGTGCGCCTGTAATTCCAGCTACTTGGAAAGGCTGAGGCGAAGGCTGCCGGACCCCAGCAGGTCGAGGCTGCAGTGGCCGCTCCCGGCCACTGCACTCCAGTGTGGGCGACAGAGTGAGATTCCAACTCAAAAAAAAAAAAGAAAGAAAACGAATGGACTAGATTAAATGATTGTTAGCTCAGAAAAATTGGAGGCTATAGTAAAATCAATTATGGATAATGAAAAAGGAGAATCCACTTAAAATGGACTGTAAGAACATTCTCCATATGTAGCCAGGTGACTGCGACATTGAATCTTAAGCATATATTTCACTTTGCAGTGATCAATATTTACACACTAATAATAATGTAGATTATTTTTTATTAATTTTTCCAGTTTATACTTTTGAAAAACCATAGAGGACTTAATTATCATTATAGAAGAGAAAAAAAACTATTATTGACCTTGGGAAGGTAAAGATTAAAATGTAACAGAGAGACTGGAAGGTAGAAGCGAAGAGGACAAAGCAGAAGGCAGTGTAGAAGTACCAGCATCTTTGTCTTCAAAAACAAAAAGCCAATAGAAATGAAGTCGATTTGTTAATGTTGCTTAAAGTTGAAGGCGATATGACTATTTTGGAAAAAGGCAGATAGAAAGGGTGAGTGATAATATAAATTAACTAAATTTCTAACGCTTAAAAACAAGATAACACCACCAATACCACCACCATCAATAATAATAACAGTTAAGACTGTACCAACTACTGTTTTAAGGATTTGGATTGCATCGAGTCATTTAATACTTATAGCAATCCTCTAAGAAAGATGCTATTTTTATTTCTTCTTTAAAGGTGATGAAACGAAGTCACTTAGTGAGAGTATGACAAAGCCATATTCAAACTCAGACAAGCCGGTCCCAGAGTCTTTATTCTTAAACTAAATGCAAATTTCCTCTGACAGCAATTTTAGACAATGTCTGAGATGGAGAAATAAAATAAAGGAACTACTACTTTTTATAAAATTATAATTTTCAATTACTTGATCCTACTCATGGATTACTTTGATAAACTAAAGTAAGTTTGTGCAAACAAGGTAATTTTTTGCATTATAAAAATAGCATTAACTTTGATATTTCATGTTAAATATATCACACAGCAATTAAACCAATTACATAAATGTCATGTAAAACTCCCAAGTGAAGCAATGGCCAAATGAGAAGGAGAATAAGATAGAGATGTTCTACTAGATGGATAATTACAGAGGTCGACAGTTGATGGAGACAGGCACATATGCTTGGGAAATTCAATTAGATAATCTTGGTGAGTATTTTGTTGCTCTTCGTTTTAGATGTCCCTTGCCTTTGTTTTCTGCTTGAAACATTCCAAATCCTCCATCAAGACTAAGCTCAAGCATCCCTATTCCCCTCAACATCATCCTGCCTTATAAATAATGACTATGGTGGAGTAAAGTGTTGCAAAGAAGTTAAGATCCAAAAAACAGTCGATAAAGCTACAATTGTCAATAGTCAAAGTTAAACTTCACATTCCCATATAAGATATGCTGTAATAGAAACCACTATTATCCTGTCTTTCAGTAGATCCTATATAGATATTTTTGTCAGAAAATTTGGAAAAGATTGCTGTTTCTTTGGTTGAATTACACAAAAAATAGCTGGCTTGAATTTTAAGGTCATGTTTTATGGATAGCATCTGTTTTTAAATTTTCTAATCTCATTAAAAATGACTTTAGGAAAGATATCTCACGTTCCGTTTACAGACTATATTCATTAAATGGAGTGACAGGTACCCCTTAAGTTACTATTTTTCTCTTCTTTTTAATTTTTCTTTGCTGAATCTATATGATTTAATTCATATAAAATGAATGGAGAAAGATGCAAATTCTCTATCATCCTTCCTTTGGGCCTTTCACTGAGAATTGTACACACCCATCATTCTATATTGAAATGACACACAATGTAATTTAGGTAGATAGGCATGATGGAGAGTGATGGATTAAAGAATGATAGTGGAGATGAAAGAGACATAGATGCAAGGATGAAGAGATGAAAATATCTTGTCATGTATTAATAAAATGTTAGATAGTTGCTTAGATACAGATAATGAGTTTCAGGGATAGAGATGGGCAGATAAATCATTGGGATGATGAGTAGAGAGCTTGACAGACAGCCTGTTTGAGTGAAAGAAGATAATGCAGAGATAATGATGAGAGAGAACCTGGTGGATTGATGGTGGAAAGGAGTTAGAAGTAGACTAAGATAAAAATACATGGCAGATATTCATGCATTCATATAACAAATATTTATTGGGCAACTATTAATTGCCAGTTACTCACTGTACTAGGCATTGGGGACAAAATTGTGAGCAAAAAGAGACTTATGTCATCTGTCTCTATTGAGCTCGGGGTTAGATATATTATCTTGTGGGGTATTAGGTGTTTGGTGCTACAAAGACATTTGTTTTCTATTAAGAAGTCATAAAGGAATGAAGAAGAAAGTTTAGAAAGTTTTGTTAGTAAAACCCTAACATAAAGAGATGGCTAAATAAAGAGGAGGACACAATATGATACTAGATGAATAACTAGAGAGGTGAAGAGTTGATGGAGATAGACATATGCAGAACAGGAGAGCTAGGTCAATAAATATATGCAATGAGAAAAAGATGGTAGTTGAAAAAGAAGTAGAAGAATTATGGTAAAGGCAAGTAATTCATATTAAATAAATGAATGTAAAAATGAGGAAATGCAGAGTTAATAGATTCATGCTGAAATATTAATATACAAAGATAAAAATCTGAAGAAATCAATGGTTCATTCAGAAGTAAGTTTCAAAGACATGCTCCATATCTGTATGGTTCACATATTATTACATGCCATTAATTCAGGGAAATAGGTACACCTGAAGAAAGTGTCTACTCAGAGAAATATAACTAATATATTAAAACAGAAAATAAATCAATGAAAAAAAGTCTGATATCAGGGACAACTTTAGCTGTACGAAATGATTGTAGATTCACAAGCAATATATTTTTAATCCATTTCAAAATCAGAATCTTATAGTAACTATCTACCAGAGCTATTGGCTTGTAAAGCTCCTTATGCTTTCAGAATTTCTTGAATATGATGGCTGCACCCTATTTTTAGCCATTGGTAATGGTTGCTTAGCAGCCCTGAAAACTCCTTTGTTAGAAACCACCATCACATTGTGGATGGCATTGGAAAAATACACTGCCTGCAAACTCTCACCCAGCGTGGAAGCCATTCAACTAGAGCTGCCAAGAGAGAACTTTCACAAGACACCCAAAGAACTTTCACAAGACACCTGCTTTGCCAAGAAAGGAGACAAGTGCAACATGAAACATAAAAAGACTTGGAAGTTCTTTATTTTATTTCTGACATCCTTTAATTAAACAATGATGAAAAACAAGATTGAAACGTAAGTGCAAATTAGGTGAGTGTTGACAAATTTCCAAATAAACTGAAAAATTCCCTGAGTCTGAAAAGTGCCTTGTTTTACTCATTTTATCTAACTTTTTATTCATTCATTCATTCATTAAATGCCTCATAAGAGTATACTACTGCAAAAATCTTATTATCTGATGTAATTGTGACCAATGCTTAACAGAGTAACTGAAAACATTGGATGAAGCTGTAAATTATTTAAAAACTACATGTAATTACCTTATACAATTTATTTATTATTAAATAATATTAGTGAACATTTATTATTTTCTTTCTTGACCTCAGTTTTCTCTCTCATGTCCTTTATTTATTAAATAATTTTATAGACGTGGTCTTACTCTATCTCCCAAGCTGGTGTGCAGTGGTGCAATCATAGTTCACTGTAACCTGGAACTCCTGGGCTCAAATGGTCCTCTTGCTTCAGTCTCCTGAGTATTTGGTACTACACACACGTTGCTCTTTTTTTTTTCTAGAAAAAAGGTCTCCCTGTTTTGTCCAAGCTCGTTTTGAACTCCTGGCCTCAAATGATCTCCCAACCTTCAGCATCCCACTGTACCCAGCCTCTCATGTCCTTTAATTGAGTATGGGCTCTCTGAATATGTTTATCATAGTCATTATTACATAAACCACATGATAAAGCATCATCTCTAATATCAAGTTTCACTTTCTTTAAAATGTACAGAAACTTTGGGGCACCTCTGAAGCAATTAAAGTGCAGAATGCTTCCAAATTTTTGTTTTATTTTTTTCCAACTTCTCTCCCACACCTAATTTTAAAGCATTTTTTAAATTAACAACTTGCTTCTATCAAATCCTTCCCAATCATTTAATTTAGAGTTCATAAAAAGAATAGCTCTCTTTTTAGATTCATATTTGATTAGTTTCTATAATATTCACTTAAATCAAATTATTATGATAATAAGTACATTTGGCATAAATAGATTTGGGAGCAATCGTAATGACTATTGGCCCGCATAAACCTCAACAGGTGGAAGCAGATGTGTACAGGAGGCTGGCAATTAGCTGTGAGTTTTCAGTGTGCCCTAGAGCATCAATCAGTATGTTTTACAGAACAAATAGAAAGCATTATTAATTTAGCAAGAGGTCACATAAGAGAGTTTTGACATTTTGTGCCAGTCATTGTGCTAAGCCTTGAGTATATGATGTTGTAAGACTCTGTCTTCAGGGAAATAACTATATGAATACCAAACCTCAAAAATGTTTTATTTGTACAGCTGGGTTGAGTCCTTGTTCTCTCTTTAACTCAGTCTGTGACATTTGCCAGTAATTTCCCCTCTGAGGACTTAATTTTGTCCATCTATATAGTGAAACTCTAGCAGAGATAGCCCTAA
This sequence comes from Carlito syrichta, assembly GCF_000164805.1. Classification (NCBI taxonomy): domain Eukaryota; kingdom Metazoa; phylum Chordata; class Mammalia; order Primates; family Tarsiidae; genus Carlito; species Carlito syrichta. The sequence goes on along the minus strand of NW_007252227.1, from coordinate 43,195 downwards.
GGTCCCTTGCTGCTTTCTGATTCTAATAATTGTTTTTTGGAGTTTTAGATTTGGAATGCATTTTATTGCTTAGAATATACAAAGAGAATGATAAAACCTTGATCTTCACATTTTGATATTTCTGATTAAAATTTAATAGTGCTTATAGTATTATATTCTAGGTCTCTAAATATATGAAATTAGTTACTTACTGATGACAATCTGATATAGAAGTAGGATCAGTGGACTAGTAGTCAAAGGCCAAGGTTTGTATTGTAGGTCTAACAATTTATAGCTTTTGTTCAAGGAGCAAGTTCATTGACCTCTTGGGTTTTAGGTTTATCCTTTGTAAGATAGGATAACTGTATGTGTGTCAGTTACCTATTGCTGTATAACAAATAATCTATATCTTAGAAGCTTAAAACAGCAAACATTTGTTAAATCTCACTTGTTTGGGGTCAAAAATTCAGGAGCACCTTAGCTGAGTGCTTCTGGCTCAGTTTCTCATGAACTTGCAAGCCAAGCTGCTAACCAGAACTTTAGACATCAGAGTGTTTCACTGGGACTGAAAGATTCATTTCCAAGCTCACGTATGTGGCCTTAATTTCACACTAGGTACTGGAATGAGAGGAAAGGAAGAGAGAACGAGAGAGAATAGAAAGAAGGAGAAAAAGAGGAGGAGGAAAAGAAGAAGAAGACAACGACAACGATGACAACAAACAAGGAAAGAAGCCACAATCCTTTTGTAACTATTGAAAATGACATGACATCATTTTTGCCATATTATCTTTCTTTACTAGAAGCAAGTCATTAAGTCCAGCATATCATCAAAATGAATTCATCTTCTCCTCTTGAAAGAAACAGTGTCAAATAATTTGTGAATATAATTTTAAATGATCAAATATGCAACACTGATATTAGCCATGCTCCATCTTCTAAGGTGACCTCCATCTAATTTGTTTGAAGAACATAGCAGCAGCAGTAAAAAGAATAACAAGAACAACACACAATATATGTAAAATTGATTCTTTTTGTGTGGCAGTAACTTCTTGTACTTTCCCTGGCCCCACTGTCTGAGACTTCTGGACTACCTTCTTCTTCCTGACAATTCAGTTATCTCTAGGGACATCATAGAGAAGTGACTACTGGGCAGCACACAGTGCCTTCTACTGGCTGTCATAGAGAACCCCAAAACATATCCACACAGGCTCTTGAGCTGCATTATACTTTAAAGGGTATTTGGAGAGAGATAGAGGAAGTCTCCTACTGCAGCATTAAATCTAAAATTGAATGTTGAACATATCTGTTCTAAAATGCCCCATTTTCTCAACACTATTCTCTAAAATACTCCATCTTTCCATCATGATGGCTAGCCTCTCTCTCTCTTTATTATCCCTTGTTTGTATTCTCCTACTTCAAATATTCTTGTTCATCTCTTATTCGGAGCAATTTAACTGTCTGTTATTTTCTTGTATCCTTCTAATTTATACTCTCAGGATGTCACTTTTTCACCTAAAGCAGCATGCGGAAATATTTTCCTAAACTTGGTTCTCTCTTTTATAGTGCCTTCTATTAAGATAGTGCTTTCTCATAAATATTAACTGCCCATTCATTTATTTATGTGATCATTTATTCATATATTCTTTACTGGATCACATATGACATGTTAAGGTACTGTACTGTATGTCAGGAATGCAAAACCTGTGAAGACACCGTCTATGCTTACAAAACCTCACAGTCTAATGGGAGAGATGAACAAATACATTGAAAAGTGAATGCAGGGAGCTTTCTTAGAGAATAAGATGAATCTTGGAAGTTTCTTAGAAATTATAAAGGCAAAAGCTGCGGACGTTGGAAAAAGAGAGATTCCCAGGACAGCAGCTTTCAAACTTGATTGGGCATCAGCATCACCGGCTTTTTTTTTTTTTTTTTTAAAGAACAGATGCCACAACTAACCTCTATAAGTTCTGATTCAATAGGTTGAAGGCAAAGCTTGATAATTTGCATTTCTTTTTTTTTTTTTTTTTTTTGAGTTGGAGTCTCACTCAGTCATCCAGACTGGAGTGCAGTGGCCACTCCTGGCCACCACAGCCTTGACTTGCTGGGCTCCGGGGATCCTTCTGCCTCAACCTTCCAAGTAGCTGGAACTACAGGTGTGTGCTCCCATGCCCAGGTAATTTTTTATTTATTTATTGTAGAGATGAGGTCTCGCCAAGTTGCCCAGGTGGGTCTCAAACCTGCAGGCTCAGGCAATTCACTCACCTCAGCCTCCCAAAGCACAGGATTACAGGCTGAGCCACCGAGCCTGGCTAATTTGCGTTTCTTAAAAACTCTCAGGTGGTACTGATACTGATGTTGCTGGTTCACATATCATACTTTAAGAACCATGTCTGTAGGTTAAGAGAGATGAACATGATGCACCTAGAATATTGCACATAGCTAAGAAAGGCTAGCACTTTACATCCAAGGAGAATAGTGATGAGAGATAAAATTAGAAAACCAGAGCTAGATCATGATACACATTGAAAGTCATATTAAGAGGATGATCATTATATCTTAAAAATGAGGACATTGCTTTTAAGCAATAGGGTATACATGATCATAATTAAGCTTTAGAAAGACAACGCTAGCTTCTATGTCATGACTTGGTTAAGGTTAAGGGCAGTTCCCCAGCAAGAACACTTGGGAAATTGTGATTTTATATCAGAAAAACAATTAACCAAGGTAATTAATATTGAGATAGCAATAATTTTTGTTAAAAATGTAAAATATCACTAATAATGATGATAGCCAGTATTTTTTAACACTTCCTATGGGGGCATGCATGAGTCTAAGAGCTTTACATGGATTATTACATTTAATTCTCACAAAAAATATCTTACAACAAAAACTTGATCATTAGCTCCATTTTTCAAGTGAGAAGAATGTGGTGTAGAGAAGTGAAGCCATCTGCTGAAGGTCACACAGCTGTGAAAAGATAGATTCAGAATCCAAATATAGATAGTCTAGCTCTAGAGTGTATGCTCTTAACTAAATGCTTTGATGTAAAAAAGAAGTCAATGAGCCAGGCTCGGTGGCTCAGCCTGTAATCCCGCGCCTTTGGGAGGCTGAGGTGAGTGGATTGCCTGAGCCCGCGGGTTCGAGACCCGCCTGGGCAGGCGAGACTTCATCTCTACAATAAATCAAAAAATCAGCCGGGCGTGGTAGCGCATGCCTGTAATTCCGGCTCCTTGGAAGGCTGAGGCGGAAGGATCGCCGGAGCCCAGCAGGTCGAGGCTGCGGTGGCCGGGAGTGGCCACTGCACTCCAGTCTGGGCGACAGAGTGAGACTCCAACTCAAAAAAAAAAAAAAAAAAAAAATTAACGGTCATGGAAAAATGTGTATGTTGCACAGCCAGATGATTATAATCAAATATAAGGAGTCAACTCTGCCACAATGTGTGGTGACTTGGCCTTTGGAGCTTGGCACACCTTTTGTTGCTTTCTTTTATTTAGCATTACTGTGTCTAAGAGTGAAAACCCAACCAAGGAGGGACTTTGTACCCCATCTCTAATTTCGGTTGCTGGGATTATAACCCTATTAACCACTCAATCTCAGCAAAAAAAGAAAAAGAAGAGGAAGAAGAAAGAAGAGGAGGAGGAGGAGGAGGAGGAGGAGGAGGAGGAGGCAGAGGCAAGGACCTTTGAATGACTAAATGGAGAGAGTTCATTGTGATGTTTATAGCGTATACTTATATCACAGACATTTACAGAGATGTTCTTCTTTGAGACAATCTCCTATCACACTGCTCTCAGCTACGAATACTATCATTGCTCATTCTGTGACCATCATATTGGCCTCCTTGCTTCTCCTTAAAAGCACCAAGCATACTTCTCCCCAAGGCCTTAATATTTCCTCTACTATCACAGAAATCTATGGTTCATTGGCTTATGCCTTTCACATTACTGTGCAAATATCTCTTGAGAAAGTGTTTCTCAACTCTTACCTATAACTCACACAAACCATCATTCTATTCTGCTAGCTTCATGATACTTATTGTTATATAAAACTACATTGTGCATTTGTTTACCAAATCTTCACTTTTTGTCGTCTACTTGCTGTATAACTCCTCTTGAAGAAAAGATTCTAGATAACAGAAATTTAGTCTGCCTTGCTCACTCTTAGATTCTCAGTTCATAGAAGAGTATCTGGCACATAATAGCTCTTCAGTAAATATTTATTGAATACATGAATGCAAACCAGTTGATTAGTTAACTTTTATGTCACTTCCAATTTGATTGTAAGCTGTAGGAAGAGGAACTTTGTCTTGTTCACTACTGTATCACTATCACATAGAACAGTATGTGGAACATAGAAAGCACTAAATAAATATCTTATGAATGAATGTGCCTCTTTTTTTTTTTTTTCTGAGGTGGAGTCTCACACCCAGACTGGAGTGCAGTGGCCGCTCCCGGCCACCGCAGCC
>NW_007252227.1:0-38331 GCF_000164805.1 Carlito syrichta | reverse complement strand
AGCCGGGCGTGGTAGCACATGCCTGTAATTCCGGCTACTTGGAAGGCTGAGGCGGAAGGATCCCCGGAGCCCAGCAGGTCGAGGCTGCGGTGGCCGGGAGTGGCCACTGCACTCCAGTCTGGGCGACAGAGTGAGACTCCAACTCAAAAAAAAAAAAAATACTAGATCCCATATTCCTCAAGACAGGGTCTATCTTAAAATACATCGACAAAGTAATACTTAGTCCTATGTAGGTTCTGCTGCTTGATTGTCAGCTGTATGAGGACAGAGAATGAATTTTTGGTCATAAATATATTTCCTGTGCTCAAAGAATATTTATCAATTGAACAAAGGACAGGAAGATTCTTATGCGATGTTGGTCTCCCCCACTGAGAACATTCAAAGTAGTATTTTGAATTCATGAGAACACAACTTTACCAATACCCAATTTCACATCTTCAGAAAATCCTAGAATTTTTGTTAAATTTTCAATAATTTTATTCTATTTTTTTAGAAAAAATGTTACAGATACAGTGAAAGTTCCAGGGTGCTCTTGCCTGAATCCATCCCCTTCCACTAAACTTCATAGGTAAACATGAAACTGAACTGAGTATTAATTATTCTCAGGGGAGATCGGGAAGATGGCGGCTGAGCCAGTTGGACTATGTGAGCCCCAGTGTGAGTGAGTGTGTGAATGGAAAATTTTGTGTATGTGCTGGTGAGTGAGTGGGTGTGTGAGCAGCTGACTGAGTGAGAGCTAGGGAGTTAGCAGTCAGGTCTCTCTTGGTACAGCTGCAGCTGCTGGTGCCACAGCTGCTGTGTTTGGATGCTAGTAATTTCCAGGATGCAGAAGCCAATCACCATTTTCTTTTCACTTTTTTTTTTTAAATCAACAAAACGCTTCCTGGGAAGAAAATGCTGGGAGAGACCGTCTAAGTGGAAGCTCCAGAGCAAGTGGCCAGGCCTTGGTGCAATAGCTGGTGCTGCAGCTTCTCTGCTTGGTCCCTGGCTCTTCCCAGGTCACAGAAGCTGAGCAGCATTTTTTTTCATGGACAAAATTTTCCTGTGAAAAGCAGTGGGGAGAGACTATCACCCAAGGCTGTCCCTCACCATTGCAGCAGAAGAGAATGTTGACTCCAGGCTTTGCCTCACCACTTCAGTGTCCGGCAGGGCACTGGCAGCAGGGGCTGCAGAGGGAGTCCAGAGGCAAAGTCCCATGGAAAAGGACAAGAGAGACATCCCACGACCATCTTGAAGTCAAGGGAGGAAAGTGCTCCAACTTGTTCACGACAGAGTAACAGACCTGATCTCTCTGACTGGCAGATCAACTACTCAGGGATTTCTCGAGACCTGGAGGGAATATCCTGAAAGCCCAAAATTTAGAAGGACATGATGAGTGTTGAGTTTCAGTTGCCCCACCCCCTACCCTGATCTAGCCTGGGGACAAAGGTTGTGCCAGAAAAGGAGGAGGAATGACTCCAAAGAGATCAGTGGTGAGTTCAGGCTGACCCAAACCTCTTCCTTCCCAGCAATCCTTTGAACGTCAGACCCACATAGCTGGGCCACGACTGAGAGGGACAAAACCAGGTGGAGCCTGGACATCAGTTGCAATAGGAAAACTCCATTCTAAGATAGGCCTGGCTGGGGCACCCCTGGGAAAGACACAATCCCATACCTCCCCACCGGAGGAGATCTCCCTGACCATTGGAGAGTGGGAGGGAAGGACTGTAGTCCAACCCATCTCCATTGCCCCTCCTCCTTCCCTGCATCGGACACAGAGGAGAGAGTGAAAGAGGCGGGGCTGCAGGGGAAACCTTATTAGAAGAACAATTACAGAGCCTGCCAGAGGTTAGGCTTTTTTATTTAATTTTTTCTTTTAATTTTTAATTTAAAAAAAATGAAAAACTGTTTGACTGTCTGCTAGTTCATCTATTTTTAGAATATTTTTCCTTTGTGCATGAATGTGTATGTGAGGGTTTGATCTGTGTCCCCCCCAAATTTATTTCTTTTTGTGTTTCTATTTTTGTCATTTTATGTTTCTGTGTGTATGTGAATGATTGAGTGTTCATCTTTCACTTTTGTTGTTGTTGTTGGTTTCTTTTTGCTCTTTTGTTCTTCTTGGATTTTTCTTTTCTTTTCTTTTTTTTGTAGTTTAAGGTGTGTGTCAATATATATGTGAGGGTTTGATCCGAATTCCTTTTTTTTTTTCCTGGTCACTCTGTTTTTCTTCTCTATTCACTTTGTGCTAGGCATGTGTATGTGTCTTTAGTTTTCTTGGTTTTTTGTTGTTGCTGTTTGTTTTGTTACACTTTTTTGTTATTCCAGTATGTTTGGGGCTATATATGTATGTCTGTGTGTGTGTGTGTGTGTGTGTGTGTGTGTATTGGTTTCTGATTTGCATCATCATATAGAGTAGTGGTGGGGAGTGGGTTACAAGGAACACATACCACAATAAGTGAATATTGTAATTTGCAAGTAGTTTCTGAATCCTAGCATCCCATCCCCTACTTTATTTGAATTTCAAAAACTACAAGAAACAGCAAAGCTTCCCATCTACCATCCTATTTCAAAATAGAACAAATCCAGACCCTGGAACAGCGAAGAATAGGGGACCGAGCAAACAACAGAAGGGAAAGCCTCTCCCACTGACACTGAATAAAAGAAATAAAGAGAAAAACAAGAGATCCGTCACAAATGAGGAAAACCCAAAGGAAGACCATAGGCAATTTCAAGTGTACCAAAGACAAAACTCCTGAAAAATCAGACCTTGGTGCCCAAACAATGGAAGTCATCAACGACTGACTCCAGAATATGACAGCAATTAGGGAATGGATAGAAAGAGTGAATAAGACTCAAGAAAGACAAGATACAACTCTGAAAGAAGTTGTAACAGAGATTTTGACAATACAAAATTTCATCCAGGAAATAAACAACAAGATAACAAGGATGGAAAACAGAATTAATCTAGCTGAAGAAATAATCTCATAATTTGAAGACCAGAACACAGAATTAACCTGATATATAAAACACATAGAAAAGTCTTGGAAAGAAAAAACAAAGACTACAAGAAATGTGCTGTTATATCAAGAAGCCAAACCTATGCATGATTGATATCACAGAAGAAGAAAGGGAAATGGAGAACAATTTAGAGCAGGTATTCCAAGAGAAAATCCAAGAAAACTTTCCCCATCTCATCAGAGATGTGACCAGCCAAGCACAAGAGATACAGAGAACCCCCACAAGACATCAAATGAGAAGACCAACCCAAAGACACATAGTAATTCACCTACACAAAGTAGGCACAAAAGAAAAAATCCTAATGGCAGCAAGAGAGAAATGTCAGACTACCTACTGGAAAAACCAATCAGAATAGCAGCAGACCTATCGGCAGAAACATGACAAGCAAGAAGGACTGGAGCCCTATATTCAAAGTCCTCAAAGATAGACAATTTCAACCAAGAATTTCCTATCCAGCCAAGCTTAGCTTCATCAGTGATGGAAAATTAATCTCAGAATCCAATCCCTAAGAGATTATGCACCTTCCAGACCAGTTCTATAGGAGACACTTAAAAAGTTATTAAGAACAGAAAAAGCAAAAAAATGAATGACCACATACATTGCAAGAGAACAGCATAGCACAGAATCAACAGAGAATACAGCACAAAAAGAAACTTGAAAACACATATACACATCAACCCCAAAGCCGAAAGAAAACAAGCAAAGAAAAAACTTTATAAGAACCCCACGAGAGGGATAAACAATCACATTTCAATAATCAGCCTGAATGGAACTCTCCTCAAATCATTTTACAAAGCTAACATCACACTGATACCCAAACCGGGTAAAGATTCAACAACATAAAAAGAGAAATACAGGCCAATATTCCTTATGAACATAGATGCAAAAATCATCAATAAGTTTCTAAAACGGATCCAAAAATATTCCCAAAACTCATCCACTATGACAAGTAGACTTCATCTCTAGGATGCAGGAGTGATTCAATATTCACAAAACCTTAAATGTAATTAAATACATCAACAAATGTAAAAACAAGAACCGCATGATTATATCATTAGGTGCAGAAAAAGCTTTTGATAAAATCCAGCAACCCTCCTTGATAAAAACCCTCAAATACCTAGGTATAGAAGGAACATACCTCAAAATAGTGCCATCTACAATAAACCCACAGCTAATGTACTGCTAAATGAACAGAAACTGGAAATATTTCTCTTAATAAATGGAATAAGAAAAGGCTGCCCACTCTCACCACTCTTGTTCAATATTGTGTTGGAAGTCCTAGCTAGGGCAATTAGACAAGAGAAGGAAATCAAGTGTATCCAAATAGGAAAAGAGGAAGTCATGTCATCCCTCTTTGCTGATGATATGATCCTATACCTTGAAAATCCAAGAGAGTCTGTCAAAAACCTGCTTGCACTGATAAAGGACTTTGGCAAAGTCTTGGAGTACAAAATAAATGTGCAAAAGGCAGTTGCATTACTATACACCAACAACAAGCAGGCAGAGATCCAAATTAAAAGCATAATTCCATTCACAAGAGCTACAAATAAATAAAACACCTGGGCATCTTCCTAACCAGAGAAGTGAAAGACATTTACAACAAGAACGGAAAAACACTGCTCAAAGAAATCCAAGAGGACACAAACAAACTTAAAAATATTCCATGCTCACGGATAGGAAAAATCAACACTGGTAAGTTGTCCATCCTATAAAAGGCAATCTACAGATTCAACCCAATACCCATTAAGTTACCAACATCATTACTCTCAGACCTGGAAATGACAATACAGAAATTCATATGGAAACATAAACAACCACAAATAGCCAAAACAATCCTTAGCAAAAGAAACAAAGCAGGAGGCATCATACTTCCAAACGTCAAACTTTACTATAAGGCTACAATAATCAAAACAGCTTGGTATTGGTGCAAGAACAGGCACATAGACTAAAGGAACAGGATCGAGATTCCGGAAGCAAAGTCTCAATTTCTCAACCAACTCATCTTTGACAAAGCCTCCAACAACAACCACTGGGGAAAGGAGAACCTGTTCAGTAAATGGTGCTGGGAAAACTGGCTGACCACATGAAGAAGATTGAAACTAGGACCCCTACCTATCACCATACACAAAAATTAACTCTAAGTGGATCAAAGACCTAAATGTAAAACCTCAAACTATAAGAATATTAGAAAATGCAGGAGACACCCTTATGGAAGTTGGAACTGACAACGAATTCCTATTCAGAACACTGAATGCCCATACCTTAAAAATAAGATAGACAAATGGGACTCATCAAACTAACGAACTTCTGCAAAGCAAAAGAAACCATCAAGAGAGCAGGGAGACAGCACACAGAACAGGAAAAAATATTTGCCAACTGTTTATCTGACAGAGGCCTAACATCTAGGATCTACAAGGAACTCAAACACGTTGAAAAGAAAAAACCAAACAGCCTCATTAAAAAGTGGGCAAAATACATGAGTAGACACTTCTCAAAAGAAGATATACGGGCAGCCAACAGACGCATGAAAACATGCTCAGCCTAACTCATCATCAGAGAAATGCAAATCAAAACCACATTGAGATACCACCTAACCCCAATGAGAATGGCCATCATTAATAAAACAAACAACAACAGATGCTGATGAGGATGCAGAGAAAAAGGAACACGTCCACCCTGTTCGTGGGAATGCAATCTAATGCAACCTCTTTGGAAAACAGTGTGGTGATTTTTAAAAGAACTAGAAATTGACCTTCCATATTACCTAGTAATTCTCCTATTGGGAATATACGTGGAAGAACTCAAATCATTCTACAAAAAATGATATCTGCACAGGAATGTTTGTTTTAGCTCTATTCACAATAGCAAAAACATGGAACCAACCACGTTGCCCATTGAAGCTGGACTGGATAAAAAAATGTGGTACATATACACAATGGAATATTTGCAGCCATAAAGAAAGACAAGTATATGGACTTCGCAAACACTTGGATAGATTTAGAGTCGGTCATACTCAGTGATCTATTACAGAAGCAAAGAACAGAGTACCATATGTTTTCACTCATAAGTGGACTTTGAAAAATTATTATAATACTAGAAGAAAGGGATTGTCAGTAGTGGGAAATTCTCAGGGGAGGGGAGGTGGGATTGGCAGTTGAGGGAAACTGCTAGGAGAGGGAGGGGCATACCTCTTCAACAAGGATACCTGCATTATCAATGTTTGTATATGTAAACCTGAATTGTATTAAATCTTTATTTCAAAAATTGAAAATAAATAAATAATTCTCACACATATTTATATATTATTACTTCATACATGTATCAAAATCAATATACAGTGCAGTTTGTACATTTTTTAATTTAATTTAATTTATTTTATTTTTTTAACATATTTTTTATTTTAAAACTTTGGGGTACAATTAAGGGTTAGGTATACAAATATGTATTGTGCAAGTACCCTTGTTGATGAGTTGTGCCCCCGTCCCCAGACAGATATCCACTATCGTTAATCCCACCTCCCTTCCCCTCCCTGCCCTTCCATAGTTTCCCGCCACTGCAATCCTTTTCTTTTTTTTTTGAGTTGGAGTCTCACTCTGTCGCCCTGACTGGAGTGCAGTGGCCGCTCCCAGACACCGCAGCCTCGACCTGCTGGGCTCCGGCGATCCTTCCGCCTCAGCCTTACAAGTAGCCAGAATTACAGGCATGCGCTACCACGCCCGGCTGATTTTTTGATTTATTGTAGAGATGAGGTCTCGCTGCCCAGGCGGGTCTCGAACCCGCGGGCTCAGACAATCCACTCACCTCAGCCTCCCAAAGGCGCGGGATTACAGGCTGAGCCACCAAGCCCGGCTGCAATCCTTTTCTTATAGTATTACAATAGTTGTTCAAGGACCATTTATGAGTGAGAACATGTGATACTCAGATCTTTGTTTCTGTGAGAGATCATTCAGTATTATAAATTCCAGTTCCATCCAGGTTGCTGCAAAATTCATGATTTTTTTCTTTTTTATGGCTGCATCATATTCCACTGTGGATTGTACCACATTTTTTTAATGCAGCCCTCTTTTGATGGACAGTGTGGTTGGTTCCATAATCTTGCTATTGTGAACAATGCTGCGATAAACATGCGTGTGCAGGTATCTTTTTCATAGAGTGATCTGAGTTCTTCAGGGTATATTCCCAATAGGGGGATTGTGGGATCCATATGGAAGGTCAATTTTTAGAGCTTTTAGGAATCACCACACTGATTTCCACAGAGACTGCACTAGTTTACACTCCCACCAACAGTGTAGAAGTGTGTCTCTGGCTCGGTGTCTCAGTCGGTAATCCCACGCTTTGGGAGGCCGAGGTGAGTGAATTGCCTGAGCCCGCGGGTTCAAGACTTACCTGGGCAACTTGGCGAGATCTCATTTCTACAATAAATCAAAAAAATTAGTCGGGTGTGATAGTGTGCACCTGTAGTTCCAGCTACGGAAGGCTGAGGCAGATGGATCACTGGAGCCCAGCAGGTCGAGGCTGCGGTGGCCGGATGTGGTCACTGTACTCCAGTCTGGGTGACTGAGTGAGACTCCAACTCAACAAAAAAAAAATAGTGTAGAAGTGTTCCCTTTCCACCACATCCTCTCCAGCATCTGTTATTTTTTGAGTTATTGATAATGGTCATTCTGACTGGAGTTAGGTGGTATCTCAGTGTAGTTTTAATTTGCATCTCCTTGATGATTAGTGAGGTTGAAAATTTCTTCATGTGTCTGGTCGCCACTCATATGTCTTCTTTTGAGATGTGCCTGTTCATATCTTTTGCCCACTTTGTAATGGGGTTGTTTGTTTTTTTCTCTTCAGCACATTTGTGTTCCTTGTAGATCCAAGATGTTAGGTCTTTGTCAGACATGGAGTTGGCAAATACTTTTTCCCAGTCTATGAGCTGTCTCCCTACTCTCTTGATGGGTTTTTTGCTTTGTAGAAGCTTGTCAGTGTGGTTGGTTCCATGATCTTGCTATTGTGAACAATGCTGCATTGTTCACAATACATTACTTATTTTGATAAATATATTCAACAATATCCATCATTCAGCAACTTGCTTTTATTGCATAATATAATTTTGAAATTTCTCCATGTTGAAATATGTAGCTCTAATTCATTAATTTCAATGGAAAAATACAGCTCCATTGTATAAAGACACAATTAAAATTATAAATATTAATATAAAATTAATTTTTTCTTTTTGTAGATGTTTAGATTATTTCCAACTTTTCAATTATAAACAAGGATTCATTGAATGACTTGTTCATATTTTCTTTGTATTCATGTTTAAGAATTTCCTTAGGAGAATATATTTAACACAGCTGAATGATACACTTAAAATACTCGATAGTAATTTTTATGTTAAGTGTACTATACCATAATTAAAAATAAGTTTTCTTTAGAGAAGCAGTTCTAAAATGTTTTGGTTTCAGGTCCTCTTTACATTCCTTGAAAGTTATTATGGACCTCAACGAGCTTTTCTTTTGTTTATATGGGTTATATCAATCAATATTTAGCACTCAGAAATTAAAACTGAAAAAGTTAATAGATTTATATTTTAACTAATGTAAGTGTTACAATAAAAAACCTATTACACGATAGACTACATGACATTTTTATGAAAAATTATTATACTTTTCAAACATATGGTGCAGTAAGAAAGATGGCATTGTGTTATACTTTGGAAAATATCTTTAATTTATAGTTAAAAAGAAGACATCTGAATTTTTATGTCTAATTCATAATTCAATCTGAAATAAAATGTTTGGTTTGAATCATAGCAATAAAGTCCAGCTTAGGAAGAAGTGTGATGAGAAAAGAGAGGAATATTTTGATAGATTTTTTGGATAATTATGGACATTCTTCTTTGGCACTAAACCAAAACTCAATAGGTGGTAGTTTCTTAAAGTTTAGTTGTAATGTAGAATCTCAAATCAAACCAATAAAAATGTTACACCTGTGTACATTAAACTCTATTGCTTTTTCTTGTACCTTGGGTTTTTACTGATGTCTAATTTGTAAAATCATGCATTGATCATTTAGAAAATAGTGGTTCAATGAGGTGTGCAGACTTTCTAAATATGGACACTTTTCATTTATACAATATAAAAAGTTATATTCATTAATATTATTATCAATATCATCATAAAAGTCAGTATTTGAAAAACTATCAAGCTCATATGGCAGATATAAGCATTCCAAAATATTATTTTTTTCTTGAATTTTCAGATACAGTAGTTTTATTATCAATAAACACTCATTTATTTTCCCTGAAATGAAAGACTCCATTCATTTCTCAGAAAATATCTGCCAAAAACCCAAGTTTAAATAACAACAGTTGGACAAAGTTATAGTATTGGCACAAAAATAGACACATAGACCAAGAAAGTAGAATAGAGAACCCAGAAAAAAATCCATGTGTTTCCAACCAACTGATTTTCAACAAAGGCATCAAGAACTTACCTTGGGGAGCAAATTTTGTTCCTAATAAATGGTGCCGGGAAAACTTAATATCCATATGCAGAAGAATGAGATTGAGCCCCTAATCAAAATGGATTAAATACTTAAATGTAAGATCTGAAACTGTAAACTTACTAGAAGAAAACATAGGTGAAAATCTTCGTGATTTTGGTCTCGGCAAAGATTTTATGGGTAAACCTGCAAAAGCACTGGCAAGGAAAAAAAAATAGCCAAATGAGGCTATGTCAAACTTAAAAACATCTGCTCAGCAAAAGAACGATAGACAGAATAAAAAGCACCCCGTAAAATGGGATAAAATGTTTGCAAACAATACCTCCAACAAGGCACAAATATCCAGAATATACAAGGAACACAAATATTGCAGCACTATTTACAATAGCCAAGATATGCAATCAACCCGTCCATCAACAGACCAGTGCATAAAGAAAATATGGTATATATATTCACAATAGAATACCATTCAGTAATAAAAATGACTTAAATACTGTCAATTGCAACAGCATGGATAAACCAGGAAGATGTTGTGAAAAGTGAAATAAGAAAGACAAATACCACGTTTTCACCCACATGTGGGAACTAAAAATAGTGTAATGCATAGAAAGATATTTAGAGACTTGCAAGGGTAGCAGGGAGGAGAGATAGAAGACAGGATGGTGAACAAATATGAAATTACAGTTAGGAGGAATAATTTCTAGTGCTTGATAGCACTGGAGGGTAATTACAGTTAACAGTAATTGTATATTTTCAAAAAGCTAGAAGAGAGGATTTTGAATGTTCCCACTAAAAAGAAATGACAAATGTTTGAAGTGAAGAATATGTGAATTACCCTGATTTGATCATTACACAAAATACCACTCTGTATCCCATAACTATGTACAATTATTACATGTCGACTAAAAATGAAAATATAATAATATATAAATGACCATAGTTTGTCAGTTATTTCAGGTAAAATGGCTGCCCGTGAGTAAAGCCCGCTACTTCAGTTTGTAACCCAATCACAGAAGTGTTTTCTTCAAGAAAATATTTATTATTTGAGCAGAAGTACTTTGTGTGTACTTTCCATTTTGTCACCAAACATATTTTGTAAAGATCTGTATTCAAATTTTAAAATTTAATAGTTACTAAATTTCACTGTATCGTTAACGATATTGTTAAATAAAACTTGCTTGTTCTTCTTGTCTTTTATTTGCCACTTTAGATGTGTCATTGTGAAAAATACAATGTCGACCGGTATGTTTTGGGACCACTGTCTTAATTCATGCTAATGTGTCACCAGTTTTACCCACCATTGATTTTACTCCATCAGTACAAAAATATGGTGAAAAAAGCAAATAATATATATATATATATATATATAAATTTTTTTTTTTTTTTTTTTTTTTTTTTTTTTTTTTTGAATAGGACTCTCACTCTGTCGCCCAGACTGGAGTGCAGTGGCCATTCCCGGCCACCGCAGCCTCGACCTGCTGGGCTCCGGCAATCCTTCCACCTCAGCCTTCCGAGTAGCAGGAACTACAGTCGCGCACTACCACGCCCAGCTGATTTTTGATTTATTGTAGAGATGAGGTCTCGCCAAGTTGCCCAGGTGGGTCTCGAACCCGCGGGCTGAGGCAATCCACTCACCTCGGCCTCCCAAAGTGTGGGATTAAAGCCTGAGCCACCGAGCCCGGCCAAATATCTTAGTAATATAAAAATAACTGTCCCTTCCTGACCCTCTACCAGAAATTCAGGAACTCTCCCCACCAGTGTTCTCAGGCTCACACTTTCAGAACCACTTTTCTAGGATATACCTTAGAGTGAAATTAATTGATCAAATAGCACGCACATATTCACTTTATTAGAAACTGTGAAATTGTTTCCAAACCATTTATATCAATTTATGTTCCCATTGGCAGTGTATGAAACATCCCATTTCTAGTCCCTGGTGTTATCTTACTTTCTATTTTTTACCCAATTCCTGTCCTTAGAGAAAAGGATATTTTTGTAGTTGTTCTATCTTTCCTGGAATAGTCTTGAATATACAGATCTATTTGCTTTTTCAAACAGACGTATTCGAAGGGTAGTAGACAATACACACTATTTTAAGTCTTACTCATTCTCATTATTAACATTTCGTAGTCATATTTCCCTATTGAAAAATATAAAACTGCTTCATTATTTAACAGCTGCAGTTTCCCAATTGTTGGAGGTACTATAAACTAGTCATTGTTTTTATTGATAACTCTTTACCACTTCTGCTTAACCTTTTTTCAGCTATTCATGTTTCAAATAAAATTTCCCAAGCTTTCACCTGTATTTCCACCTTGTTTATGGTAACTTTACCAAGTGTTTTTTTTTATTACAAGAAGTACCA
Organism: Carlito syrichta; assembly: GCF_000164805.1. Classification (NCBI taxonomy): domain Eukaryota; kingdom Metazoa; phylum Chordata; class Mammalia; order Primates; family Tarsiidae; genus Carlito; species Carlito syrichta. The sequence goes on along the minus strand of NW_007252227.1, from coordinate 26,477 downwards.
GATTTAGATTTTTCTATTTTTTATATTTTGTCTTTTTTTCCTGTCATTTGTAATGCTTACTTTCCCATCTTATGGTCATTGAGCCGTCTGCTATATTGTAGTTAAACGTGTTGCAGTTTTGATTTTCACATTCAGTTCTTTTATCCACCTGCATTTATTTTTGAGCAGCTATGATGCACAATCTAATTTATTTTTTTCCATATGGACCACCAATTTTGTAGCATAATTTATTCTTTCCTACACATATTTGAATTGCCATCTATTTTATATATTAAGTTTCCATTTATAAGTGGACCAGTTTCTAGGCTATTATGTTCTGCTTGGCTATTTGCATCCCTTCAAGAATACTACTCTGTCTTAATTACCATGGTGTTTTTGATAATTGATATGTGATAGAGCAAATTCCCACACCTTATTTTTCCTCAAAATTTTATTAGCAATTTTTGTAGATCAATAGCAGATAAATGAGATTGTGGTTATTGATCTATAATTTTTGTTGCTTAACCATACCAATTTTACAGTATTTTCATAGTTTCTCAGAATTGATTTATTTGTAATAAAGATATATTCTTAATTCTGATTTATTTATATGCCTTTCTTAGGATGATAGTTCTTATTGTATTTTAGAATTTTGGTAAGCAGGCTTATTGGGGGGTTGTTTTCTTTTGTATTTTATTTTATTTGAGATTCAAGGAGTATACATGCATATTTGTTACATAGACATATTGTGTAGTGGTGGAGATTGGGTCTCAGGTGACCCATTCCCCAGATAGTGAACACTGTGCCCCGAAGGTAGTTTCTGAACCCAACCCCCCATTCCCTTATTGGTGTCCCCTATGTCTATTATTTCCATCTTTGTAACCATTGAGCTCCCACGTATGAACTGAAAGGGCTTTTCATTTCTCATGTTCTTCCTCACTCTCTGTCTCTCTCACCTCCCTCCCTCTTAGTCTCCCTCTACCCTCCATATTTCTCACTTATCTCTTTTTGTTTGTATAGTTGCATACAACCAATCCCTCAGGTGCCACCTTGAATCTAGTCTTTCTTATGATGTCATTTGTTAATAACTTACAGAGAATCACAGAGCCACCAATTGGTAACAATGGTTTGTTATCATAAGGCCCCATCTTTATATTTTTGACTCCTTAGATCCTTGAAATCTCTTAGTCTCAAACATTTTGTTAACTAAAGAAGATGGGAAATGATAATTCAGGATCCATTTTCCAGCAATGAACTTTCTTCTGGTAACCTGTCTTTAAAGGAAAACTCTTAGTTTCTAATACTACACAGGAGCAAAAGTCCTGGTTACATCTACTTGTTTACAAACAGAAAGCCTACCACAACTGCAATCCCAGCACACTTTAACACCCCATTTTTCTGTTGTTATTTTGGTTCATAGAAAAAAGCATATTGCTTTTGAACTGGCTATGTTTTTTGGTTGTTTTCCCTTCGGATATTTTATTTGTCATTGTGATATGCTTGGCGCACAGGAGGTGAGTTAAAGTTTAGACTTGTGCCATTTTGACCAGAACTGGCATGTATTTGTAATGATTTCAAATACTCATTTTTCATATTTACTTTTGTTAGCTTTATTTTTGTTTTTTTCTTTAAAATGTAAAATTAGCTATGCTTTGAAATAATAATTAAAATAAGATAAGTAAATGGCTTTTTAATTTCCCTATTCATATGGTTTATCTTTTATGGACTTGTTGATATTTAAATCTCAATTTTCTAAACCCTGTATTAAATGATTGACTCAAACTGCACAATTAAGTAAATAGATTGACATAATACATTTTGTGAAAGTCCATCCTCAGTTATTTCAATCTTTCTCTCTCTCTCTCTCTCTCTCTCCATATATATATATATGAAAACATAAACATTATCATACTGGATTGCTGGCTGTTTGTAAATTTCAGAATTTAAATGACCATGTTGGATGTCAGAGATATGTGTAATTCACGATGCAAGCTAATAATTTCAAATAAAGCATAACATTTGTTTTCAATCCCAAGTCTGCAGTAGTTGTAAAGGACTTCTCTGTGTGACCAGGTGGTGCTAAAGACAGCATGTGACACTGATAGTATGCACACTGAAGTATTAAGTTAAATTAAAGGCTTGCAGACAATAAGACACTTCAGAACAGCTCACTCCTTTAAAAGTTAATACCAGGAATTTTCACCTAAAATTATTTCTAAAAAGAAGAAACGGAAATACTTTGGGAATACAATGGGAAGCTAATTTCTTGGTGTCATGATTTTCACAGTTTTTCCAAACCACATTGAAAAAAAGTAACCCTTCTTTGCTTTCAGTGGAGTTATAAATTAAACTTACTTGTATCATTAATAGCAGAAAATTGGAACCCTTCAAGATTTCATTTTTTAGAAAGAAGTTCCAATCAGTCACACGGGCTCCATTTTTACCCACATACTCACGACTAATTGACAAAACATTAAATAGTTACCATGGCTTCAATAGAATGTATTCTAAATATATTCGCTTCTGAATGCAAAATTAAAAAATTAAAATAGATGTAAAGTTGTTTCAGCTAGGAAAGATCCTGAAATACATTTTTTATCACAATCTGAATGCACACACAAACACATTTTCGAAAGCCTAAATGTGCATGTTCAATATAAAAGAGCTTAAATACTTTGATTATTCACACTGAGTAGGGTTGGAGACATATTTTCAAAAGATAGATATGATGATGACACCAAAAAAAATAGGGCAATATGTAACATTTAGAAGCACATGATTTTACGTCTTGTAGAGAAATATATATAGCCTATTTAGCTCATCTAGTGTATAACAATACTTGTCTCTTTCTAGTTATACAAATAATACATGCGTATTAGTGCAAGTTATAAAACTAATCATTTGAAAAAATTAAAATTACCAGTAATCTCACTCCCAAAATGATTACTCAACAGCTTCTGAAATTTCATTCCAGACTTTGTTTAGTGTTTGTGTATATTCAAATAACAAAATGGAAATCATAGTTAATATTCTTTCTATACTGCACTGTACTCTGTTTTCCACTTGATTAATTTTTGACTAGTATAATTTTTATCATTAATGTTATTGCTAAACATTATTTAATTGCTTCACAATAATTTACCCAAATCTTATGAAAATATACTTCAAGATTTTAATAATTTATTTTGGAATTTTTAGGACATTAAGGCTCATTTTATGGGTGGTTATTATAATTAAAGCCAAGCTTAATATCTCTGTGCACAAATATAAATATTTCTATTGAAAACTTTTAACCAATGGTCACAATATCATTTGATAATTCTTCCTGTACCCACTGATATATGATACTATCTTTAGCCCCACTTTAATGTACTCAAATATTCACACCTTATAAAAGAATACTATGATTCCATTTCTTTCTTCAGCTATTGTTCCACTGACCTTCAAAACAATTTTTAAAAATTGAATTGTGCTCACTCATAAGCGGACCTTGAACAATTATCATAATACTATAAGAAAGGAATTGGCAGTAGTGAGAAACTGCCAGGAGAGGAGGGTGGAATTGGCAGTTGAGGAAAACTGCCAGGGGAGGGAGGGGAACACCTCATCAACAAGGGTATCTGCATAATCAACATTTGTATACCTAACCCTGAATTGTACCCCAAATCTTTAAAATAAAGAAAAAATAAATAAATTGTCCATGCTGACTGTTTCCACTTCCTTACCTCCCACATACTAGTAAGGCATTCCAATCAGATTTTGCACTGCTGTACTGAAACCTCTCCAACTAAAGATACTAATCAGACTAGTGTCATTAATGTAATGTAAAACAACTGAGATTTTATTTCTTAATGTCTCTGTCATATTCAATCTAATTGACACATATTTCCTTGAAACAATCTTTGTCCTCAGCTTATATAACATTACACTTTCCTGGTTTCACCCTTTTACCTTTTCTTTCTTATTCCCTTGGCTAATTTATCCAATCTACATTATCCTTAAATTTTAGAATTATTCAAGGCTCTTGTCCTCAGTTAACTTCTCTTCTCCGTCTATACATTCACCCTATTTCACTTCACAAATGAGTGCTCATCCTTCAAGGCAAATATAAATATCGAGTCTCATTTGACCTGACTCTACAAGATTGTTCAGATTCCACTAACATATTGAATCTTTGCCAACAGAGATTATAATACTCAAAACTCACCTCTAGTTTAGCACTCATTACATTGCATTTTAAGTATGTTTTTTGTTTCTTTTCTCCACTATTGATTTTTTTGACTCACAGAAATCATTTTGCTCACTTTCGTATCTTCCATAGTGCTTTCAACAATCCAGACCCTTAGTAAGTTTTCATAAAATGCTTATAGAATGAATAAATTGTAGCTGCTTTCTTAGATCAAATATGGTTGCATGGAGGGGAAATTCAATCAACATTGCTTAACTAGATATGATATGTATTGTAAAGACACATGAGAATGCTACAGAATATAATAATAGGAAATATAGCATGGACTCATGGGAATTTGAAATTCAGGCAACTCTAGCGTGTGGGGTGTGTGTGTGTGATGATCCATTCTCCTGCTTCTCTCTTATTTCTCTGCTTATTTCTCTGCTTATTTCTCATCAGATACACACGGTGGATTAAGGACACCCCAGAATTAAAGCCTCAACCCATGACATTACATAATTCTCCAATTATAGTTTCCAGTGAAGAGAATTTGAATGGTCTCAAGGAAATCTGATGGTCGGATGTCCATTCTATTCCATTTATCTGTGATTAGGGGTTGACATCATTTAATGACACATGTGTAAACTTGCCCTTATATCCGACAAGCCAGGAAATATATATATATATCTTGAGTTGAAGTCTCACTCTGTCACCCAGTCTGGAGTGCAGTGGCATGCTCACAGCCACTGCAGCCTCGACAAATGAGTTGTCACAACGAACATTTCGTAAAAATCCAATGCAATGATTGCCTTTTAAGATTTTAATGCCATTAGAATTTTCACTAGTTCAGAAATATTGTCCATGCAGCTCTGTGCTCTGTAGTCCCTATTTCTATTTTGATTCTTGGTGATTTTAACATACAAATAAAAAATTATTTTGACACTTGAGGCTATCAGTTCCTTAACTTCCTCTCCTCCTATGATCATGTTCTCCACTACACTTCAGCCACCCATTTTTATGGTCAAACTCATACCGGAAAACTATCCAAAACTGCATAATTTCAATGGCAAGCATTCTACTCTCTGATGACTACTTCCTGTCTTTTTGGCTCTAGAATGAGAATTTCAACAGTCTTTGACCCCAATGAGAACATAAATCCTATTATATTTTCACTGTCTCTTATTTATTTGATATATTGTATTTTCTTCATACTCACCTTAAATTTGATTTTGAATTACAATAATCACTCTTTGCACATATCTTCAATAACCTTGACTCTACCACTTTATCATATGTTCTTGGCAAAAGTAAAATTTTTATTGACTTCAAGTTTCCCTATTCAACATATGAAGCAGTAACCCTTGGTAGTCTCCCTACTTCAATTATAACATCTTTTACAAAGTCTTATAACTTTTGCTTTTTAAGAGATTACTTTATCCATACCTATTAATACTAGCTACTTCATTCCACCATCCATTTTTGACAGTATTAATTACCTCAACAATATCCTCACTCTCTACTTTCTTCCTTATATGGGTCCTTCTCTAATTTAGTAACCACAAAAAAATATCAGAGTTGTCTGAAATTCATATATGTCCATACAACTTCATTGCTCAAAATTATTTAGCAGTTTCCTATTACCTGTTGGCTAAATCTAAATCCTTTAGAGTACTATTTTTCTAATATTCATTTTTTAAAGCTTGACTCATAATTTATATTGCTGTAGCATTGAAGTTATTGGAGCCAAATCATAGGGTTGTGTGTAACCATATTTACTTAACAGATACCTTTTGTGGATACCAACATTCTGTCTACTATTTCATGATTTTTCTCATGTTTTTATTTCTCGGCATGGAATATCCTCTTTGTCTCTCTTTGTTAGGGGTACCAGGAAGATAGACACAGATATTGCTTCATGATATCAAAGTCCTACTCTGATTTCTTCAAGTCCTCCAACCTCTCCTTCACCACCATTTGAATACTAATGCAGCTTTTCTGGTACTAATTTTGCTTCAAAAACCATGCACACATACCTTGCAACGATATAGAATAGATTTTTTTTAATCCTTTTTTTTTTCTCAATAATATTACTAGCTCTGGGTATAAAAGAGCAGTGAGAAAGAAAGTCTGAAACTACACAAACCATATAAGATGCAATTTTGTCCAGAAAGTATAACTGCAACTGCATGTAGTCCAGAAAACGTACATTACAATATGCTATATCTGTTCTTACCTTGTGCAGCCATTTCACTTCAAATAAAAATTAGTATTCTTGGAAAATTAAATGTAGAATTTAACCTAATCTTACATTTGGGATGTATCTGTGTTAACTTCTCTGGCATTCAAATATATTTTCAATAAGCTACAAGCTTTTAATTCTTAGGTTTGTAAAGATTAAGCAGATTATAAAAGTAAATATTGCTCAGTATTTATAGTGACTCATTTAGAAATATATATCAAAATATTAAATTACAATATTCTTTTGTTCAACAATTCAAAGTTTGGAAATATATTGTTATGAAATAATCTGACTATTGGGTGAGGGTATACATGCACACATATACACATGCAACTGTTTATATTGAATAACTCTAAATAATGGAAACTCAGAAATAGATGGTTGATAAGTTTTATTATAATAAATCCATAAAAGGCTGAACTGTGCAACCATGGTAATCAGGACTATATCTATTAATTGACACTAAAAAGCACCACAACATATTGTGGAAAATAGCAGAATGCATAGAATGTATAGAACAATACACACAGGCACAGACATACTCAGAAATAGTATATATATGACTAAAAATACATCTGAAAAGACATTTTCAACATATAGCAAACTTTTAATATTATTATTTTGGACTTATTTTCTTCATTATATTTTTCTGTGTTGTTTAAATTTTTCACAGTGATTATGTATCAATTTTTATACTATGAAGAAAGGCAAGTAAATTTTAATTTTAATTTCAAACCATTAAAATACAAGGATAGTATATTAGTGAACGGTTTTGTGATCTTTGGATAGATGGGAAATGCCTTCTGAAGCCTAATACCTAAGTCAAATTTAATGCAGAAAAATATACATCATTTTGACTGCATAATAATTAAGAATTTCAGAAAGGCAAATTGCAAAATCCATAAACAAAATCTAACAGCCATAAACGAGTCTGACAGCTACATAGGGATTGGAGAAAATATTCACGGCATGTTTAAAAATTAGTGGATTAATAGCCCTCAAATATAAGGAACACATACAAATAAATATATATGACTTGACTAATTCACATTAAATGATATTAGCTGATTATTTACAAACTGACTATAATGTAAAATTGTCTCAATAATCATTTATCTATAGCTCATAGAAAAATGCCAGAATATTAGTTTTCCTTATACCATTCATTGAGATAGATAAGGCTTTCCTGAAAAGTCATATGTAAAATCAGTGAAAATTCTCAGGGACTGCCTATATGTGTTTTTATAGACAGGACCCTTTTGAACTGTAGGCAATTCCTCATTTTATTTCCAGAGATTTTGTTTTTCTTTTTTATAAAAAGTCATGACTTTCAACCAGAACTCCTGACACTCCAAGCATTCAAAACAAGCAAAGGATATCTGAAGATGTTTATAAACTATCACTGAATGATTTTGAATAAAAAAATGTAAGTGGCCGGGCGCGGTGGCTCAGCCTGTCATCCCAGCACTTTGGGAGGCCAAGGCGAGAGGATTACCAGAGCCCAGGGGTTCAAGATCAGCTTGGGCAACTTGGTGAGACCTCGTCTCTGCAATAAATCAAAAATAAGTCTGTCATGGTAGCACACGCCTGTAGTTCCAGCTACTTGGAAGGCTGAGGTGAAAGGATCTTCTAAGCTCAGCAGGTCGAGGCCGTGGTGGTCATGAGTGTGGCACTGCACTCCAGCCTGGGTGACAGAGTGAGATTCCAACTCAAAAAAAAAAAAAAGTGGGCACATTTCTTAATTTTTCTATGATTTTTACTTGAATCTCAGAAACTAAACATAGTATGCACATCTCCCATCTCTTTTCTCCTTTATTTCAATGGAGCAGCTACAACCTGATGATAAAAACATAAACATCGGAGACAGGAGAATATGACTTGAACACCACTTCAGTCACTTACTAGTTGTAAGTTTCGGCATTTGAAATTACTAAATCAAGGAATATAGTATGAATAATATCTCCTCACAAGGCTACGAGAAGGGTGTATATAAACCACATTGCATAAGTACTGACACATAGTATGAATTCAATAAAACTAACTACAACAATTATCATCATCAACAATAATGGTAAGGTGATGAGGATGGGATCATACTTTACTTTCCTGAAGAGGACTCATAAATTTCTTACAATTTTTTTCTTTTGGTGAGATTTGGTTTTAAGACAATCACATAGGATTATAATTTTTCAATGCTTGCCGTGTGAGGAGTTTTGAGTGGTGAAATCTTGTCCTTCTGAGATGGGCACTGGCACAGTTCTCAGTATGAAAACAAGTCACTCAGATTATGCATGAAGGACTCATTTTGTAGAATCTTGCTTTGAGCTAATTATATTTTTTAACTGCCTTCATGTGAAATTTGTGCATGTCAATAAAAATTATTTAAACACAATGCAAAGAAAAATAAAACATAAAAGTTACAAGATATCTATTTGTTAGACCAATAGACTAGTCACTGTTTTTTTTTTTCTTTTCTTGAACTTTTAAAATTTTTTTATTTTAAAATTGTGTGTACATTTCAAGGCTAGGTATACAAATATTCACTGTGCAGTTACCCTTGTGGATGAGGTGTGCCCCCTCCTTCCCCCGACAGATATCGACTACTGTCAATCCCACCTCCCACCCCCCCCGCCTCTTTCTCCACAGTTTCTCGCCACTTTCAATCCTTTTCTTATAGTAATATGGTAGCTGTTCAAGGTCCGCTTATGAGTGAGAACATGTGATACTCAGCTCCTTATTTCTGTGAGAGATCACTCAGTATTATAGACTCCAATTCCATCCAGGTTGCTGCAGAATTCATGATTTTGTTCTTCTTTGTGGCTACATAATATTCCATCATGTATATGTACCACATTTTTTTTATCCAGGCCTCTTTTGATGGTCAGTACGATTGGCTCCGTGTTTTGGCTATTGTGAACAATGCTGGCAACAAACATGCGTGTGCAGGTATCTTTTTTATAGAATGATTTGAGGTCTTCTGGATATATTCCCAGTAGGGGGATTGTGGGGTCAAATTCCCAGCAACATTCTTCTCAGACCTAGAAACAACAATACAGGAATTCATATGGAAACATAAATGACCACGAATAGCCAAAACAATCCTCAGCAAAAAAAAAAAAAAAAAAAAAAAAAAAAGCAGCCGGGCTCTGTGGCTCAGCCTGTAATCCCGCGCCTTTGGGAGGCTGAGGTGAGTGGATTCCCTGAGCTCGCGGGTTCAAGACCCGCCTGGGCAGCAAGACCTCATCTCTACAATAAATCAAAAAATCAGCCGGGCATGGTAGCACATGCCTGTAATTCCGGCTATTCGGAAGTCTGAGGCAGAAGGATGGCCGGAGCCCAGCAGGTCAAGGCTGCGGTGGCTGGGAGTGGCCACTGCACTCCAGTCTGGGCGACAGAGTGAGACTCCAACTCAAAAAAAAAAAAAAAAAAAAAAGCAGGAGGTATCACACTCCCAGACTTTAAACTTTATTTTAAAGCTACAATAATCAAAACAGTCTGATATTGGTATATGAATAGGCATATAGACTAATGTAATAGAATTGAGTTTCCAGAAACAAAACCTCAATTTCTCAACCAACTCATCTTCAACAAAGCCTCCACAACCAACCACTGGGGAGACAAGAACCTATTCAGTAAATGGTGTTGGGAAAACTGGCTGACGACATGCAGAAGATTGAAACAGTACCCCTACCTATCCCCATACACAAAAATCAACTCTAAATGGATCAGAGACCTAAACGTAAAACCTCAAACTATAAGAACCTTAGAAGATGCAGGAGACACTGTTATGGAAATTGGAACTGGCAACCAATTCCTGATCAAAACCCAAAATGCACAGACCATAAGAGATAAGAGACACATGGGACCTCATCAAACTGACAAACTTCTGCAAAGCCAAAGAAACCATCAAGAGAGCATGGAGACAGCCCACAGACTGGGAAAAATATTTGCCAACTGCATGTCTGACAAAGGCCTAACATCTAGGATCGACTAGGAGCTCAAGCGTGTGTGCTGAAAAGAACAAAGCAAACAGCCCCATTACAAAGTGGGCAAAAGATATGAATAGATATGAAAAGATATGACTAGACAGTTCTCAAAAGAAGACATACGAGCAGCCAACAGACACATGAAAAAATGTTCAGCCCCACTAGTCATCAAAGAGTTGCAAATTAAAACTACACTGAGATACCACCTAACTCCAGTCAGAATGGCCATCATCAATAACAAAAAATAACAGATGCTGGAGAGGATGTGGCAAAAATGGAACACTTCTACACTGTTAGTGGAAGTGCAAACTAGTACAGTCTCTGTAATCACTGATATAATTACAGCTCTTTCTCATAATGGGGGGCATATTTTTAAAAGGAAACTTATAATTTAAGACATGTCTAATTTATAATTTAAGATATATTTTAAATTTTTTTAAAAAAATTTAGTTTGTAAATAGGAAAACTTGAATTGCATCTTTTTCAAAGGGATATAAGGGAAATACACTTTGCTGTGGTTGTCACTGACTTGAAAAAATAAAACTGAATAAAATAAGCACTAACATTGTATTTAAGTTTTGAACATAATGTTAAGGATGTAATAGCAGGAAAAAGAGGGCAAGAATAGGACATGTCCTTGAGGAGCTTGGTGTTGTGGTCAATTCTTGGGCACTGGAGTCTGACCTGATTATGAACCCTGACTGCAAAGTCTTGCACAAGTTAGTGAATCTCTCAACTTCCCTGGCTCTTTAAAAAATAAATTAGGATGATGTTTACCTTTTAAAATTATTACAAGGATTAAATGAAATAAGAAATAGTACTTAACATAATCCTCGACCTATACAAGGTGTTCCCAGTGAATATCACTAATTTATTGCCTTTTCTATTTATGACAGTCATTTTGATAACACTGTTAACCACTGGACCAAATTTCGCTGTCAGTTTAGGCTATGATAACTGAACACCAAAAAGAGTACAAAAAAATCAATTCATTGAACAGTCAGTTTTGACAAATAAATAAAATAATTTTCAAAATAAATAAATAGAACAATTATCTAATGCTTCCTTCAGTTTCTTATGTTGGCATAGTAAAGATCTAATTTAGGCACAGTGATCAAACATTTTATCTATGTGGTACCTAATACAGATAAAAAGCCATGGAAGATTTTCAGTGTTTAGATTTAAAGATACCATCAAGTGTTTGTTTAAGAAGAGTTAAATTATTGGAAGTATTTCACAGTGACTTAAATCAAACATAGTGATTATTTGCCAAACTGAGCTTCTTAAGTACTAAGAATTCTATTATTGGCATTCTAAGGCTTTTGTGAGGGATACATTCTTGAAAAACCACAGGAAACTTAAAAATGAATGTCAAAAGCAATTTTCTCATAAGAAAGAAGTGATAAAAGATATGTGTAAATCATTTCTGGGCACCCAGCTGCAGCAGCCAACTCTTTAGGGTGGAGAAAAGAAAAAGCTGAGATTCCTCAATACCCCCACAATTCTAACTGAGAATGCCTGTGGGAAGAAAATAGTCCCCAGTTCAACTGACTCCACTTCTAAATGCACAGTTTAAGCTACTGTCTGACAATAGCTTCCGGGACTATATGCGCGCGCGTGTGTGTGTGTGTGTGTATTTTTAAAAATTGTCCCACATTAGAGCTTGCCTAATTAATTTGATGGAGCCAAACTATGTTTTATTGAAATGAGGCAAGGACAAATCGCAAGCACTTAAAAGAAAACAGGAAAAAAGGAACATCACAGCACAGACAAATAAAAATTTAGCCTAAGCTCAAGACCTGAATTGATAGAAATCTAGTGCTGCAGAAGTTGTGCCAGTTCCTGCCACTCCCTAAGAAGCCCTTTATCTGCATTGACTGTTTATGTTCTGATTGTTTGCTGAGGACAAAATAATCCTGAGCAGTAACTCAAAAATGAAATTAAAGTATTACACCCATAGGTTAATTTCTTGGTAAGCTAAGTAGTTAATCTGTGCCTCACCCTGCACTAGAGATGCTTTGAAAGGATTATCTCAGTTATGATCTTAGTAATCTTCTATAGATAATATCAACATCGTATTATAGATGTTGCCCCACCAAGGCAAATTTTGGGAGTTGATTGCCTGACAACACTTTCCCTTTCTCTTCTAACCTGTACTGTTCATAATGTGCTTTTACGTATATTTCACTCTACCTTCACAAGAAGCAAGTAAGGAAACTAGGGGTTTCATGATTTTCCCAAATTGGAGGGAATTTCTAATCCAGTTTTTTCCAATTCCAAAACCTCTGCTCTTTCCAAGGTATCGTATGGTGAATATTTGTTCTCTAAATGATGGCTTAAGAACACTGCATCAAAAACACCAAATTTCAAGATGTTTAACTATTACAGTATAACATATGATAGGGGGTTTGTAAGAAGAATTTCCTTTAGATTTCAGTACTTTGAATTTCATATGTTTTTTAAATGAAGGGCTCAAAAATTACAAGTGCATTCAATTGTGCCTGAAATGTTTTTGTGAGTAAAGTTTCATAATGCCTTTTATGAAAAAGAAAGCAGTGCTCAAGAAAAATTATCAGGGTTCCTAATCTTTTTTGGCTCCCTGTGAGTACGCTCACATTTTTATAGATATTTTAACTTTAAGTAAAAACAATATTTTTAATTCTTCTCGCACCCCCTCAGCTCACAACCAGTCACCTATAAATAATATTCTTAAATTTGGGGACACAAGAATTAATAGTAAGACTGAGAATAGTAATGACATAACAAAATCTGTGAGAAAGAATCATGTAACTTGTCGTGTTTTACAGGACTACACCACATCTCAGTGAGGGCAACTTACATATTGTTCTGCAGCTTAAGAAAATGAAAGTTCGTTTCTCTGCCAGTATGAAGCAGAGGACTTGTAATCACTGATTGCTGATATTCATTTTAAGCCTTAGCAATTGCTATACCACTTTGCTTGGAAGCTATGAATGCTAGTAAAATCCTAATATAATTCAGAAGATAAAACTAGTATTAGGAGATGTCATATCAAAATGGCAAGAATAAACAGGGAAAGACATTTAGGGGGAAAAAGGGGAAAAGAGAAAGGGAAACAAAGGCATACATAATCTGTTCATTTTATTTCTGATCCCCAAAAATGCATTGGGATCAGGTTAAATTCCATCCTACCTCTTCCAGATGCACCATGCTATCTTATATTTTTTTATTTCTGCCCACACCTTTGAATCCAATGATTCTTAGAGTTGAAGGACACTTTGAGATCATCTCTTACGAGATTTTTCCAGTGAATACACTGAAAACCAGTCTGGGAAAAGGAACTTCTGCAAAATCACATCATTGATTCATGGCAAAGTCAGGATTTTACAACCCAAGTCTTTCAATTCCCAATCCCGCCACTGTCAAACATTTTAAAATGAATAAAATAGCACAATTGATTGTCTATAGGAACTTTTTAAAGTTACAAACAAGAAGCAATTACCCCAGAAGGATTTTAACCAGAACTAAAAATGGAAAAGAATTCTCTGCCCATAAAGCTGTGGTCTCCAACTGCAGGTCTAAAGTTTCTCTCAAATCATAAGTTTTAATATGACTTTGTTAATATTTTGTCTTAATATTTATATTCCACTTATCAGGTAGATTCATTTAGTTGCAGGAGCAACTTTCTGCTAATGAACTTCATAATATCTTAGTAGCTATACATATAAACTTAGTATTTACTTCACTGCAAAGAAATTGGAGAAATCAGTTGATAGTCTACTTACAGTACTTTGACCATAAAGTCATTCCTGTCTCATTTTGCCTTGCCTGGAAACTTGGGATTGCAATAAAAGTACCAGGGTAATATCAGAAAATGCCTCCCAGCCTTCCCTTTATATATTTTATTCTGACTGACTTCCCAGTAGTTTCTGACCCTTTTGACTTTACATTCAGATTCTCCCTTGTCATTATGCTCTATTTTTGATGTGGCAGCCTACCTCAGGTGAGTTTGCACTATTAACAGTCTTGCAGTGTGACAACATAGAATGTTGTCTCTGACAAATGCCCCCAGGGCTTCCTGGCTCACTTTATATGCTGGAGAATGTAAATCTGACTTCAGCACTGACAACCAGGATACTACCTACAATGACCCTGGTTTGCAGGAAACACTACCAACTCTACTGTCTCATGACATATATTATTAAAAGAACAAAGGATTAAGTATCCAGAGAACTTTATTCAAGTTTCTGCTTTGTGATCTCAATTTGCCTCTGCTTGATGTTCCTCATTTGTAAAATGAGGAATTTGACTGGTTTGAGAGTTCTTAGTCCTGGTTGTTCATTAATATTCCAGGGAATTTCTTTCTTTAACTTGCCAGTTCTTAGCAATCACACTTCATCTATTGCATCATAATGTCCAGGGACTGGTCCCAGAAAGCAGGACTTTTTAAAAGCTCCCCTATAATGTGGTTGATCATTCAGTACAGGGCTTCACTGCACTGGGCATCCTCTATGATACTTTCGAGGTTTATAGTTTGCTCACATATTCTGAATGAATTAACAGGCACTGATAATAGCAAGAGAGTCTAATCAAGTTTTGTTATTTTGATCACTTCAAAATCAGTTGATGGCTAATTAGCATCTATATCTTACTTTTAAAATCTTTTGTTCATGCACATTGTCCCATTAAGGAGTGACTCTCAATTTGTCAAAACGCCCTGGGATTGACATTCTTACACCAGCCCATTACTATAATAAGAAAATAGATTTACATAATATGCTTTATATATTATTTCACTTAATTTTTACTATAACCCTGTAGGAAAAGATTCACCTCTTTCTGTTGTATCAGCAGGAAATTCTAGGTTCAGAGTGGTTAAGTGACTTAGTTGAATGTCACTCAGTAAATGAAAAAACAAAACTTGAATCCAGAGATTCTAGAGTCCTTGTGATTTCACATTTCACTATAACATATTGTTATAACATATATCTGTAAACACTACTGTTGTCACCAAGGAAGGGATACAATCCACAAGAGGTTCTCTTTGTAACCTGATGCTGAGATAAGAGGAGACAAATAAGAATCAATAGTCAACAGAATCGGATTCAGAAAACTTTTGCTCTTCAAAAACTTAGGTCAAAATCCAAGGACTGGGTACTCTATATCAGATTTCAGAAAGTTATATTCCTGCAGAGACCTTTAAGTCAGATTTAGATACCAAATTAAGTGTCTTCATAGAGACAGAAAGAATGGCACAGGGAAGAAGCATTATTGCTTGAGTTATATAGAAATTGCTAGCAGACATGAGGCTAGAATCTAAATCTTCTGAATCTCTACGTTCAACAGTTGTGTTTTGTTTTGTTTTTTCCAATACTAGATGCTGTAATAGCAATTTCTAAGAATAGTCAGTGGAATAATTGCAAATGACTGCAAACAAAAGGAACATTTATCAAGAAAGGGAAAAAGACTTGAAAGTTGTTTTTCTCCCACGAGTGCTCCTTTAAGAGGCAAAAGTCATTCAAAATATTCTTCAAGATCCTTTCTAAGTTCAAAAGAGTGAAGCATCATTATCACTTATCACATACATAATTAATATCTATAAGACTTAGCACATTTTATGGTTATGGTATCTTTGCTCTTATGAGATATCGTTGAGCATATATGATGTATTTAATGTTAAATTATTGGTTAAGTGTACATTCTCCAATGTATTGTTCCTTTGGGAAAATATAACTCACTTTACTATAATTTGCTTTGCTTTGCAGTTTATAGGAATACACTATGGCAAAAAAGTAGAGATAACATATCTGTTCAGTAAGTGCCTGATTTAGCATGGCAATATAGAAATTAGATGGCCATTTAGAATTGTGTACTTTGGGGAAAGGTACTTATATTCTCTGATCTCCAGTTTCACAACTTTCAATAACTGTTGTGTTGATTGTAGGAAATTATATATGTAAAGTCCTTAGAATAGTACCTACACTGTAATAGATGTTTGGTAATTGCCAGACTTAATTGTTATTCCAATGCTTATACTACATCAATGTAAGGCCTTTCCCACATCACATGTCCATTATATCCAACACAAATACAATACAGATAGAATAAAAGTGTTTTTTGAGTTTTTCCACTATAAAATTATTATTTTTAAATTTTTCGTAAGCAAACCTATTCTTCTACTGAAGGAATCCTGAGTATTGTATAAGCTTTAGAATATCACAAGCTCTGATGTTAAAATTAATGCTGTTCAGTTCATTAATGCTGATTTGGCTACTGCTGCTGTTGAGTTCCTGATTTACCAGCAAGAGCAGCCAGCCATGATCTTCCCCAGGATCAGTCAGATTGTCAGATGTACCCATAGAGAAATTTTACTCATAAGCAAGTTATATGGAGAAGAAGGCATATTCATCATTTCATATGATCACAATAATCCTATGCGACAGGTAGGATTGATATTCCCCATTTACAGATTCAGAAACAGGTCAGAGTAATTTAAATAATTTACCCAAGCTCACAGAACATGTGAGTGACGAATCCTACATTTTAAAATATAAAGTAAAAATATAAACCAATCCTCTAAAATGCTCATATACTTTGATATTTCTGTTCAGTAACCTAATAACTATGTTTTATTGATGCCTCTAAACACCAGAGGTAGCTGCCATGATTCCTGCAGGGTCTTGGATATGTTTGGATATGCTAACTACTGGTGTGTGTGTGTGTGTGTGTGTGTGTGTGTGTGTGTGTGTGTGTGTGTGTGTTCCTGTATGTATGTATCTGTGGGTTTGTTATCCCCCATGCCACAGACTTTCTATCTTCTTCTTTACTTCGCTTTATTTGTGCCCATATCATTTACCTTCTTCTGACATTTTACATATTTTATTTGTTCATTTGTTTGTTATGTCTCCCTCTACTAGGAAATAACCTCCAAGAGGACAAGAATCGTTTATTCCTTAAGTTTTAGAAATTTTGTTCCACTCCTGTATGCTAAGCACCCAGGAGTATAGGGATCAAAAATATTGGTTGAATGAATGAAAGGATCTCATTAAAAATTCTCTCCTTCAACTCAAAGTCAGGATAGCAAATGATTAAGTGTCATCTGGTTGAGTAAGTTTTAAGCAGAACTATATAAGAATTAAATTGATTAAATAAACAGGCAAACAAGGCAAACAGATAACTTTAAATAATTTAGAACTAGTAAAATCTTGTCTTGATGATAGATTATAAATTATTAAATCACTCTCTTCTTGGCATGATTAGCAATCAACTGCGACAAATTTTCAGCTCTGAAGTTCTCTGATATCACACTAACATCTCTTTAGGCTAGCATAAAAAGTTGTAAGAGGGAACACTGCTTAAATTTCTATCATTGCATAGACTTATGTGCACAATACTCTAGTTTGCCCTTCCCTTCTTTCCTCCTTTCTTCCTCCCTCCTCTCTCACTCCCTCACTCCCTCCCTTTCTTCCTTCTCTGCTATTTATTATTAAAATATTCAGGCATTTTGATAAGTGCTAAATAAACCCTAAAATGTCCTTTCCCCCCAGTTTTACTAAATAGAAGCATCATGGATGTCTGTGCTCTATATTCACATCTATAATAAATTGGTTATGCACATCCTTATAACCAGAAAACAGTAGAGATCTTGAGACAACAATAAAATATAGATATATTTTAAGAAAAATTTATCTACCAGGGCAAAAATAACAGATGGCAAGTACCCTATTACATGAAAAAGTTTCCTCTTTAAAATAGAAATTCCAGTGCTGCAACAGAAGCTGGATTCCAGGAATTCCATTTCCTGCCTTGCTCCAGGCTCCCATGGAATCTGAGGCTGCTTTTCTGTATACTAGAGGGGGTGAGTGATCCTGACAGCCTCTCAGCGGGTTTCTCCCCTCTCAGCCACTCACAAGTCATTGGTCTCACATGGGACGAGACCTGGACAGGGCACAGTGTTAGTCAGTTGGAGCTCAGGCAGAGACGGGGAGCAGATCTGTGCTCAGACAGCTTCCAAATGCAAACCTTCCACCAGCAGAATCCAAGGCTGACTTCCAGGCCAGGAGGGCGAGTCCTCAGATTGAACTTGACTGGTACCTGCTACCAGCATCTGGCAGTCAAACCCACACTCAGATCAGGAGGGATCAACTGCCAGGCCCACATGCCCACAGGTCAGATTTCCCAGCAGCAGAGAACTTGCTCTCTTTCAAGTGCTGAGCATGACTTCAACAAGGAGGGAATGACACAAAAGATATCCAAAGTCATTCCTAGTGGGAAGGTATCTGGACTGCAAACCACAAACCAGCAGATGGAGACCCACAACTTCAACCTTTCTCAGTAAAGTACTTACAAAATTTCTGAAAATCAAACCAATCAGACTAAAACTGGAAAATTCTGTAGCAAAGTGACTTTTTCAGGGTGGAGCACAGAGCAGAAGTGAGTGCCCCTCTCTCTTTCACTGAGTGATATATATTGAACAACAGAAAGGGCACTAGAGCATAGGAACATTAACTAGCTTCAAACCAAAGAAAAAAGATAGAGAGGGAAGAGTTGTGTGAGAAAAAAATAATTTTAAAAATAAGGAAATCTTCAGAGTCTTAAAGGGACAGCACTTGAAAAAGTGGCTATCAGTGCACCAACAATGGAAGCACGACAGAACAATCTCTCCCAGATGTCAGTCACTGACATCAAAGGTTGAATAGCTAAAATGAATAAAGAGAACTACAAGAAACTGGAAGCAAAACTCACCAAAGTTGTTAGAAAGTAAAAGCTGAGTTGGCCAATTTCCAAAAGGCCCATTCTGAAATACTGGGTATAAAGAACGACATTCTAAAATTAAAAGCATACTAATAAGGATAGAAATCAGAATTAATCAGGCAGAGAAAATAATCTGAGAGCTTGAAGACCAAAATATGGACCTAATTCAGTCTCAAAAGCATAAAAAAATTCAAAAAGAATGAGCAAAGATCTGAGTGATATAGGACTGTCAAGAAGCCAAATCTATACCTGATTTATATCCTTGAAACAGAAGAAGAAACTGAGAACACCATGAATCAAGTATTTCATGAGGTCATCCGTGAAAACGTCCTACATCTCAATAGAGAGGCTACCATTCAGATGCATGAGATTCAGAGAACCCCCGCAAGGTACTATATGAGAAGAACATCTGCAAGAGATATATTAAATGACCTCACAAAGTAAGCATGAAGAAAAAAATTCTAACTGCAGCAAGAGGGAAAGGTAAGACCACCTACTAGGGATGACCCATCAGAGTTGCTCCATATGTTTCTGTGGAAACACTACAAGTCAGAGAAACTGGAGTCCTTTTTTTAATGTTCTCAAAGATAAGCAATTCCTGCCAAGAATTTTCTACCTTGTCAAGCTAAACTTCATCAGACATGAAGAGTTAAAAACCTTCCCAGATATTCAGTCTCTAAGGGAATATGCCACCTCCAGATCAGTCCTTCTGCATTTATTAAGAAGGTATTGAATACAGAAACAAAAGAACAGTCATACCCATCACAGAAGCACAGGCAAGCATAGGCTTAACAGACCACATAGATCATTCACAAAAATGAAAATGTAAATTCAAAAGTAAAAAAAAAAAAGCAACCCCCTAAGAATCCTGTGATGGGGATAAGCTCTCACATTTCAGTAATTAATTTGAGTGCAGATGGGCTGAATGTCCCACTGGAGAAACATAGAGTGATAAAATGGATAAAGAAGCATGATCCAACATTCTGCTGCCTCATCTCACTGCTGAGGACACCCACAGGTTCAAAGATAAATGCTGCGATTGAACCTTTCAGGCAAACCGCAAACAGAAAAGAATAGGGGTAGCTATCCTGATATCAGACAAAGCAGACTTTAACCCATCAATAAGGACATGGAAGAATACTACATAGTGATAAAAAGACTCAGTCCACCAGCAAGAAATATCCATCTAAACATATATGCACCCAACATGGGAGCACCAGGTTTTACATATTAAAAGATAAACATAAAAACTGCTATATAAACTAAGAGAGGACATTGACAGTCACACAACCATGTTGGTGACCTCAATACCCCACTAACAGCCTCAGATAGATCATTGAGGAAAAATAATAATTATAAAACAAACAAAAACAAGGAGATTGGGAACCTTAGCTTGACAGGCAGTCAAATGGATTTAATAGACATTTACAGAACACTCCAATCAACAACTACAGAGTGCACATTCTATTCATCAGCACATGGAACATACTTCAAGGTCAATCACATTCTTGGATGTAAATCAAATGTGAACAAATTTCAAAAGGTTGAAATAACACAATTTTTTTCTTCAGGTTACATTGGAATACAACATGTTGCTGAACGACTTTTGGGTCAACACAGAAATCAAGGCACAAATAAAAAGAGTACTAGGGGGAAAAAAAACGAGGACAGATCTAATCAGAATTTCTGGGATGCCATGAAAAAAGTGTTAAAAGGAAAATTCATATCATTGCACACACACATCAAGAGAAAAGAAGGATTATAAGTAAGCACCCTAATATCACACCTAAGGGAGCTGAAAAGGCAAAATCATCTAAATTCTAATTTCAGTAGAAAAATCCAGTTCACTAAGATAAAGTCACAATTATAGGACATAGAAGGCAAAAATACCATAGAAAGGATCAATGAGACAAAAATCTGGTTCTTTAAAAGAATAAATAAGATTGATGGACCCCTGGTCAAATTGACTTAAAAGAAGGAAAGAAAGAAAGAAAGAAAGAAAGAAAGAAAGAAAGAAAGAAAGAAAGAAAGAAAGAAAGAAAGAAAGAAAGAAAGAAAAAATGAAAAAATGAAAGAAAGAAAGAAAGAAAGAAAGAAAGAAAGAAAGAAAGAAAGAAAGAAAGAAAGAAAAGAAAGAAAAGAAAGAAAGAGAAAGTCCAAATAAGCACAATTATAAACAAAAAAGGTGAGGTCACAACTCACTCTGAAAAATTCAAAAAATTATCAGAGATTATCATGAACACCTGTATGCAATTAAGCCAGAAAATCTAAAGGAAATGGAGGATTTTCTGGCATCACACAACCTGCCAAGGTTGAAACAAGAAGAAATTGAAACTCTTAATAGACCAACAACAATCCGGGAAATTGACTCATACACAAGAAACCTCCCTGCCAGAAAATGCCCTGGACCAGATGGCTTCCCAGCTGAATTCTAAAAGACATACAAGGAGGAGTTGATACCAATCTTATTGAAAGTATTCCAGGGAATCAAGAAAGATCGAATTCTCCCTAACTCATTTTATGAAGCTAACATCATACTGATACCCAAATCTGGCAAAGACCCAACAAGAAAAGGTAATTACAGGCCAATTTCATTAATGAACATAGATGCAAAAATTCTCAACAAGATTCTAGCAAATAGGATCCTACAACACATCTCAAAGATCATATACCATTGACCAGGTGAGCTTCATTCCCAGGACGCAGGGTTGGTTCAACATGTAAAAGACCATAAACGTAATTCAGCACATTAACAGATATAAAGCCAAGAGCCACAAGATTGTCTCATTAGATGCAGAAAAAGCATCTGACAAAATCTAGCATCCCTTCTTGATAAAATTTCTTGAACACCTAGGCATAGAAGAAGCATTCCTCAAAACAGTAAAAGCCATCCATGGTGAATGTTCAGCCAACATTTTGCTCAATGGGCAAGAGCTGGAAGCATTCCCTCTAAGAACGAGAACAAGACAAGGGTGCCCACTCTCACTCCTCCTATTCAACATAGTGTGGAAGTCCTAGCCAGTGCAACCAGGTAAGAAAAGGGAATCAGGAATATCCAAATATAGAAAAGGAAGTTAAGCTTTATCTCATTGAGGATCATGTGATTCTATGCCTAGATAACCCTAGGAAGTCTGTCAAAAGCATCCTCCCACTGATTAACAACTTTGGTAAAGTCTCAGGTTACAAAGTCAACATGTCAAAGACAATTACAAAAAAAAATTAAATACAACGAGAACTACAAAACACTGCTCAAAGAAATAAAAAAATGACACATGCAAACGGAAAAACATTTAATGCTTGTGGTTTGGAGGAGTCAATATTGTCAAGATGTCCATCCTACCCAAGGCAAGCTACAGATTCAATGCCCCTTCAAATTACCAACATATTTTTTTATAGACCTGGAAACGACAATACAGAAATTCATATAGAAACAACAACAACAAAAAAAGCAGCAATCGTCAAAACAAACCTCAGCAAAAGGAACAAAGCTAGAAGTATGAGGAATCACACTTCTGGAATTTAAATTTTATTACAAAGCTATAGTAAGCAAGAGACAGCGTGGGTATTGATACAGAAATAAACATATAGACCAATGGAACAGGACAGAGATTCAGGAAGTAAAAACATGATCTGTTAACCAACTTATCTTCATCAAAGCCACCAGTAATAATCACTGGGGGAAAGGAGACCATATTTGCAAATTATGCACCTGACAACGGCCTAACATCCAGGAACTACAAGGAACTCAAACAAAGTGGAAGAAAAAAATAACCTAACAATCCCATTAAAAAGTGGTCACAGGACATCAACAGACAGACATTTCTCTAAAGGTGACCTACAGACACATGAAAAAATGCTCAACTTTACTAATGTTCAGAGAAATGCAAATCAAAACTACAATGAGGTACTACCTAACTCTGGTAAGGATGGCTATCATTAATAAGTCAAAAATCAACAGGTGATGGTATGACTGTAGAGAAAAGAGTATGTTTTTACACTGTAGGTGGGAATGTAAGCCAGCCCAAACTGTATGGAAAACAGTGTGGCAATTCCTAAAATAACTAAAAATTGACATTCCATATGATTCAGCAATCCTTCTCTTAGGAATGTAACTGGAGGAAGATAAATTGCTCTACCAAAAAGACACCTGCAAATGCATGCTTATTGTTGCACTATTCACAATAGCAAAAACATAGACTCAACCCTGCTCTCCATAGAAAGTGGAGAGGATGAAGAAAGTGGTACATATACACAGTGGAGTATTTTGCTGTCATAAAGTAGAACAAAATCATGGCTTTTGCAGTAACTTGGATGCAGTTGAAGACCATCATACTAAGTTAACTACCACAGAAACAAAGAACTGAATACCACATGTTCTCATTCATACGTAGGCCCTGATCATTAGTCATGTTAGCACAAGGGTGGGATCAGCAGTTGCTGAACACTGACTGCTAAGGGAGGCAGAAAGGGAGTAGTGTGGGGGTAAACATACCCCCAACACAAAGGGTACCTAGTCCACCACCAGGGCTAGTGAGGGACAATTAGAAGCCCAACTTCGTCTGCATGCAGCCTACTTATGTAGTAAATCCTAAAATATACTTCACAACTCTATAATAAATAAATAAATTTTAAAAAACAAAATAGAAATTTCAAATTTACTGAAATACTTTTATTAGTAGAATATTTCTGGGTTGACATTTTATGTCAGAGAGAGATGGGGGAGAGAGAAATAATTCTATTAAAATGATATATATGCAAACATATCTATATCTATATCCATACATTCTATATATATATATATATATATATATATATATATAGAGAGAGAGAGAGAGAGAGAGAGAGAGAGAGAGAGCATGTGTGTATTTGCACCCAAGGAGGTCACAATCTAGTTTCAACCAAAGTATTTTTAATAAAATTACTTCTCTCCTAATTAATATATTCATTTGAGTAATTATCAAATTACTTAGACCATGACCCACTCAGATGGGGCCAAAGATCTGTATGCAAAATGAAGAAGTGTAAGGAAACTACTGGATAACTTCTTCAGTTAGAAAGAATTGCTATAAGGTATGAAAATATGGATATATGCTCAGACTCTTCTCTTGTAAAATAAATAACATGAGATTCACACATGTTCTTCTCTTTCTACCTTTCAACTAGAAGATGATAAATGTGTGGTGTAGGTGGGCCATGGAGTCCTGAATGCTTTGCATAGTGCCTGGCCCACAGTAAGTTTTAAATAACTGTTAGTTATTAATCATGGGCATATGATTAATATTTGACCATGACATATGCATGCCTTATCATTTAAATATTACAAAATATTGCCTAAAATATACAAATCTACATCACTAAACAGGGTGTTAAGGTTTTTAAGAATCATCTTCAGTCACATCATTATTAATTCATATTTGCATGTGTTATTCATTTCCATTACTCATACGCTATCAATAGAATCTTTGGAGCTAAGCAGAGAAAGAGTAATAAATGTTTATACTTACAGATGAAGAAATGAAAAGCCAGAAGTCAGGTGATTTGTCCAAGGATGTTGAGGCTTTCAAATTTAAATCCAACTGCAAGTCTCCTGACTCCTTGTATAAGGAACATTCAGCTACACTTGCTACCACTACCGTTTTAGAAAATCTATGACAGTAAGTCATCTATGTATTTTTCATTTTGTTTCAATACTTTAAGCAACAGCTTGGCAGAAAATAATGAAAAAATTAAATTCTGCAAAATCTAATGGTGTGATAGTGGGCAATAGGCATAATTAACTACCATCAATAGAATGCTGTGTTACATGGAGTGGCAGCTACTAGTTATTAACTCTAAAGTCTTTTCTTTGTAAGATGTTAACTAGACATCTACTTTCCACTCTTTACCTTTTTATTTATAATGAATTTCGCTTTGTTAAAAATCACTTTCTCAATTGTCTTCAATAGTCTAAGCTAGAATATCAAAAGTAGAATCAAAACTATCCACAGAAAACAAATGAATCAAAATTATCACAAAAGTTTTTGTGTTCAGTGATTTGCTTAAATTAAAATTGATTTTATTTTCTTTAAAACTATGCTCACATATGTAAATATAGCAATCAAATTCCCAAGACACTCAGGAAAATTTTATTCCTATGTGTAGGAAGAAGATGAAGCACATTTTCTAAAAAGTCATATAAGGATATTCTAATATTTTTATAATCCTTTTCTGCATATTATTTTTATTTAAATAATTTTAGCAGCTAAGTAATCTATCAATATTTCAAAATATACTTTCTAATTAAACAGATTACATTGTTCCAATGACACATAGCTAGAACATGTTGTGCTTTCAGATTAAATTTGACTCAGTCAAATATTTTGATATGGATTCTAAATTTCATCTCCTTTTCCTTTTGTAATAGATTCATATAATTATCTCTCTTCTAGAAACCAAGAAGCCTCAGATCAAGGTTTTATTCCCACTTTTTCTCAATGTATTGCTTGGTAATTTTGGATTAGTCAAAATCTTTTAATCTTTCTCATCTGTAAAATGGGGCTTATCACCAGGAGTGGATCTAAGTTTTGTAAATATCAGAAGTTTAATATATTTGGAGATATCTTTTCTTTTTCCTTTTTTTTAATTTTAAAGATGTTGGGTGCAATTCAGGGTTAGGTATAAAAATGTTGATTATGCAGTTACCCTTGTTGATGAGGTGTGCCTCTCCCTCCCCCTGGCATTTTCCCTCAGTTGTCAATCCCCCACCCCCTGTTAAACCCAAATTTCAGAATCCGAGAGACCAACAAAGAGCCAGCTCTGATGCAAACACACAAGGGTCTTTATTCAGGCTCGAGTCTGGGCTCACGCCCGAAGCAGCAGCTTCAGGGATGAGAGCCCCGATCCAGCATGGCAAGCAGTTTTTATACATCATTACAGAGGGAGGGGAAAGAACTTTAAACTTGTTTTTACTTGATAGGGTAATTTCTCCTAATGGGTACGGGGGCACTTGGGATTGGTCTGGTCCGCTCAGCTACCTGTGATTGACTGGGGAGCTGCTAAATGAGCAGAGTGGAATGTCAGCAGGCAGGCTAAGCAAAGGAATGTCCGGGAGGGGGTTTATTACTTGACATTCACATACTGCTAGCAGCAGTTGCGGAAGCAATCAGTTATTTTATGAGACAAACAAAAATTAAACTTAACAAAATTCTAAGTACAAACACTGCAAACAAATACAGTGAATGTGGGGTAGGAAATCATATAGTAATAGTTCTCTTAGAGTTTTTTTTTAATCTCTTGGGTCTCTCATTCCCCCCTCTCAGAGGAACCTAAAGATAAGACCCAATCATGGGTCTACATAGTTTTTTTTTTTTTTTTTAAGACCATTCTGAAA
>NW_007252226.1:0-6205 GCF_000164805.1 Carlito syrichta | reverse complement strand
GTTAAGTGTTCTGACTAGACGGCACACTTGCAAGCTTACTAAAGTAAGTCAGCTGACCAGAGTCACTGGTTGGCAGACTAGTTCAGTCAACTCATCTGTCGGCTCACTTTCCAGCCGACTAGTTAAGTCAGCTAACCTGTAGGCAGACTAGATGGCCAAGTAGTTAACAGCTAACCAATTGGTCCACTAGTTGGCACTCCATATACCCTACAAGTTAGCTCAAATAACTAGTCAGCCGAATAGTTATGCCAGCTAACTATTTGGCCAGGTAGTTGGCCGACTAATTAGGTCAGCAAACCAGCCAGCCAACTAGTTAAGCGAGCTAACTAGTGGGTCTACACGTCAGTCAACTAGTTAACACAGCTAACTAGTTGGACGAATATCGGCCGACTTGTTAAGCCAGCTAACAAGTCAGTCGAGTAGTCAGCCAACTTGTTTAAACAGCTAAATTGTCAGCCGACTTGTCAACCAACAAGTTAAGACACCTAGCTAACTCGTTAACCAACTAGTTACGTCAGCTATGTAACTGGTTTAACAACTAGTTAAAACAGTTAGCTAACTCATTAACCAACTCATTAAGTCAGCTAGCTACCTCATTAACCAACTAGTTAAGTCAGCTAACTAAGTCAGCTAGCTAGCAAGCTAGCTAGATTTGTCAGCTAGCTAAGTCAGCTAGTTCACTAGTTAGCTATTTAAGTCAGCTACTTAAGTCTGCTACCTAGTTAGATAGCTAATCATTAAATCAGGTAGATACACAGCTAGTTAAATAGTTAGCTAACTATTGAATTCAGGTAGTTAAGTCAGCTAGATAACAAGTTAAGTCGACCAGTTAAGTCGGCTAGCTAAGTAGTTAAGTCACATAGCTAAGTCAGCTAGTTAAGTCAGCTTTCTAATTTAGTCAGCTGGTTAAGACAGCTAGCTTGCTAGTTAGCTAATGGGTTAAGTCAGCAGGTTGAGTCAGAAAGATAGCTAGTTAACTAATGGATGAAGTCAGCTAGTTGAGTCAGCTAGTTAGCAAACGGGTTGAGTCAGTTGCTTGAGTAGGCTAGCTAGGTAGTTAGTTAATGAAATAAGTCAGCTGGATGAATCAGCTAATTATCTAGTTAGCTAAAGAGTTAAGTCAGCTGGTTCAGTCAGCTAGATAGCTCATTCACTAGCGAGTTAAGTCAGATTAAGTCAGCTAGCTAGCACATTAGATAACGAGTAAGCTAACTGGTTAGCTATCTGATTAAGTCAGCTAGCTAGGCAGCTAAATATTTAAGTCAACTTGTATCCTAGGTAGCTACCTGGTTAGCTTACTATTTAAGTCAGCTGGCTAGTTAGTTAGTTAGTTAACTATTAAATCAGCTAGCTAACTAGGTAGCTAGCTAGTTAAGTCAGCTAGTTAAGTCAGCTGGCTAGCCAGCTTGCTAGATAGGTAGCGAACTAGTTAAATCAGTTGGTTAGGCAGTTGGATATCTGGTTAATTCAACTAGTTAAGAAAGCAGGGTAGCCAACTGTCATGGTAGGTTGCTAGCTATTTAAGTCAGCTTAGATAGCTACCTTCCTAGCTAGTGATGTGAGGAAGTTAAGTCAGCTGGCTAGTCAATTGTCTAGCTGGTTAAATCACCGAGTTCAGTCAGCTGTCTAGCCAGCTGCGTAGGTAGGTAGCTAGCTAGACAATTCAGCTTGCTAGCCAGCAGGTTAGCTGTTCAATTCACCTAGTTAAGTCAGCGGGGTGGCCTGCTGGCTAAGTATGTAGCTAACGAGATAAGTTAGCTGGCTACGCAGCTTGCTAGCTTGTCAGCTAGGTAAGTCAACTGGCTAGCCAGCTGGTTAGATAGGTAGCCAGCTAGTTAAGTCTTCTGGGTAGCCAGCTGAGTAGCTGTATATGTCAGTGGTTAGGTCAGCTGGCAACCAGCAGGCTAGGTAGTTAAGTCAAATCATTAATTCTGTGGTCTATGCAGGTGGTTTTCTTATTAAAAAGCTAGTTAAGTTAGAAGGCTAGCAATATGGCTAGCTAGTTATTTCAGCTAGTTAAGTCAGCTGGCTGGCTAGGAAGCTAGCTAAATAGGTCAGCTAGTTATGTCAACTAGGTAGCTAGTTAAGGCAGTTGGCTAGCTAGGTAGTTAGATAGGTATCTAGATGGTTAAGACAGCTAGTTAAGGCAGCTGGCTAGCTAGATAGCCAGCTGGTTAAGTAAGCTAGTTAAATCAGCTTGCTAGCTAGCAAAGTCAGCAAGTTAAGTCAGCTGTCTAGCCAGTTGCCTAGTTGAGAAGATAGCTAGTTAAGACAGCTGGCTAGGTAGTTAGCTAGCTTGTTCAGTAACCTAGTTAAGTCAGCTCACTAGCCAGCTGGTTAGCTTGGTAGCTAGGTAGTTAAGTCAGCTGACAAGACATTGGGCTACATACGTAGCTAACTAGTTAAGTCAGCTGGCTATCCAGCTGGCTAGCTAGATAGCTAGGCAGTCAGGTCAGCCTGGTAGACAGCTGGCTAGCAAGTTAAGTCACCTAGTTAAGTCAGTTACCTAGACACCTGACTAGCCAGATTGCTAGCTAGTTAAGTCAGATGTCTAGCCCGCTGGCTAGCTAGTTGAGTCACCTAGTTAAGACAGCTGCTTAGCCAGCTGACTAGCAAGGTAGCTTGCTGCTTAAATCAACTGGCTAGACAGCTGGCTAGTTAGTTAAGTCACCTAGTTAAGTCAGCTGGCTAGACATCTAGCTAGCTACATAGCAAGCTAGTTAATTCAACTGAATAGCAAGCAGGCCCAACTATTTAAGTTGACTAGTTTAATCAGGTAACTAGCCAGCTGGCTAGCTAGATAGTGAGACAGTTAAGTCATTTGGCTAGCCAGCTGGCTAGCTAATTAAGTCAGCTAATTAAGTCAGCAGGCTAGCCAGCTAGGTAGCAGAATTAAGAGCTAGTTAAGTCAGATGGCTAGCTAGCTGGCTAACTAGTTAATTCAGCTAGTTTATTCATCTGGCTAGCCAGCTAGCTAACTGGTTAAGTCAACTAATTAAGTCAGCTGGCTATCCAGCTGGCTAGCTATGTAGCAAGTTAGTTAAGTCAGCTGCCTATCCAGCTGGCTAGCTAGTTAAGTCAGCTACTTATTTCAGCTAGCTTCCCAGCTTCCTAGCTAGGTAGCTAGCTAGTTAAGTCAGCTGGCTATCCTGCTGGCTAGCTGGTTATATCAGCTAGTTAATTCAGCTGGCCAGCCAGCTGACTGTCTAGTTGAGTCAGCTAGTTAAGTCAGCTGGGTAGCCTCCTGGATAACTGGCTAAGTTAGCTAGTTGTCAGCTGGCCAGCCAGCTGGCTTGCTAGGTAGCTGCTAATTAAGTAAGATAGTTAAGTCAGTTGGCTAGCTAGGTAGCTACCTAATTAAGTCAGGTAGTTATACCAGCTGGCTAGCTAGTTAAGTCTGTTAGTTAAATCTGATTACTATCCTGATGCATGTCAGGGTAGCTATCTAGTTAAATCAGCTGGCTAGTCAGCTGGATAGTACTTAAATTACATAGTTAATTCAGCTCACTGGCCAGGAGATTAGCTAGGTAGTTACGTAGTTAAGTCAGCTGGCAAGCCAGTGGGCTATGTAGGTAGGTACCTAGTTAGGTCACATGGCTAGACATCAGGCTATCTAGTTATGTCAGCTATTTATGTCAGCTGGCTAGCCAGCTGTCTAGGTAGGTAGATAGCTAGTTAAGTGTGCTGGCTAGACAGCTGGGCTACTTACTTATGTCAGCTAGTTAAGTTAGCTGGGTAGCAAGCTGGCTAGCTAGGTAGTGACCTAGTTAAGTTAGTTGGCTAGCCAGCAGACCAGTAGTTAATTCAGCTAGTTTAGTCAGCTGGCTAACCAGTTAAATAGCTATTTAAGTCTGCACGTTGAGTCAGTTGTCTAGCTAGCTGGCTAGCTAGTTAAAAAGCTAGTTATGTCAGATGAGCAGCCAGCTGGCTCACTAGTTATTTCAGCTAGTTAAGTCAGCTGGCTAGCTAGATAAGTCACCTAGTTAATTCAACTGGATAGACAGCTGGCTAGCTATGTAGCTATGTACATAGCTATGTAGTTATGTAGCAAGCTAGTTAATTCAACTGGCTAGAAAACAGCCCATCTAGTTAAGTAAGCTAGTTAAGTTAGCTGGTTAGCCAGCTGGCTAGCTAAGTGGCTGGCAAATTAAGCTGGCTGGTTAGCAGGCTGTTCAGGTAGTTGGACAGCTAGTTAAGCCGGCTGGCTAGCCAGGTGACCAGTAAGGTGACTGGTTAGTTAAGCCGGCTAGCTATCTCACTGTCCAGCCAACCGGCTGGCAATTTACACCAGCTGGCTAGCCAGTTGGCCATCCTGCTAGCTAGCTAGCTGGCTGCCTAGGTAGCTAGCCACCCATGTAGCTGTCTAGCCAATCATGTAGCTAGCTAGTTAAGTCAGCTGACTAGCCAGCTAGACAGCCAACTATTTAGTCAGCTAGTTAAAACATCTAGCTAACCAGCTAGTAGTCAATTCAGCTAGCAAGTCAGCTAACAATTCAACTAGATTGTTAAGTTAACTAGCTACTCAGGTTGCTAGCTAGCTAGTTACTTAAGTCTGCTGGCTAGTCAGTTATCTAACCAGCTAGATAGTTAAGTCAACTAGCCAGCTAACTAGTAAATCACCTAGCTAGTTAAGTCAGATAGGTATATATCTAAATAGCTTGTTTGCTAGCTAGTTATGTCAGCTAGATAACCAGCTAGCTAGTAGGCTAACTAGTTAAGTCAGCTAGCAAATCAACTATTTACTTAGCTAACTAGCCGGCTAGCAACTCAGCTAGATAATCAGCTAACTAGTGGGCTCTCTCGTTTTCCATCAGGTTAGCTAACTAGTAGGTTTGGTCTCCTGCCAACTGGTCAACAAACTAGTAGCCTTGCTCGCCAGCCAACAGGTCAAGTAACTTGTCAGCTCGATTAAAGGCCAACAGGTCAGCTAACTAGTTGTTTGCTCGCCAGTGAACTAATTAAGTCAGCTCACCAGTCAGCTCACTCACTGGCTAGCTAGTTACGGCAGAGCAGGCATAGGCTCACTCACTGGCTGACTAGTTAATTCAGCTGACCAGTCGGCTCACTAGCCCGCTGACTATGTCAGCTCAACTATCGGCTCACTTGCCGGCCGACTAATTAAGTGAGCTAACTGGTCGGCCTACTAGCTAGAATAACTTAAGTAAGCTAAACAATCGGCCGACTAGTGGGCCAACTTGTCAGTTGAGAAGTTAGGTCAGCTAAATAGTCGGGCAGCTTGTTAGGTCAGCTAACTAGTCAGTCAACTAGTCGACCGACTAATTAGGTCAGCAAATTGGTCACCCAACTTCTTAACCGAGCTAACTATGGAGCCAACTCGTCAATCATCTATTTAACCAAGCTAAATATTCAGCCGAGTAGTCAGCCAACTTGTTAAAGCAGCTAACAAGTCAGCCAAGTAGTCAGCCAACGTGTTAAAACAGCTAATTAGTCGGCCAAATCATCATCCAACAAGTTAAGTCACCTAGATAACTCATTAACCAACTAGTTAAGTCAGCTGCTTAACTTGTTTACCAACTAGTTAAACAGTTATGTAACTCATTAAAAAACTCATTAATTCAGCTAGCTATCTCATTATCTAACTAGTTGTCAGCTAGCTAAGTGAGCTAGCTAACTAGCTAGCTACCTAAGTCAGCTAGCTAAGTCACCTAGCTCACTAGTTAGCTAATTATTTGTCAGCTACTTACGTCTGCTACCTAACTAGTTTGCCAATTAGTTAAGTCAGCTGGCTATTCAGCTTGTTAAATAGTTAGCTAACTAGTTAATTCAGGATGTTAAGTCAGCTAGCTAACTCGTTAATTCAGACAGTTAAGACACCTAGCTAAGTAGTTAAGCCAGCTAGCTAAGTCAGCTAGTTAAGTCAGCTTCTAATTTAGTCAGTTGATTATGAAAGCTAGCTAGCTAGTTAGCTAAAGGTTTAAGTCAGCAGGTTGAGTCAGGTTTGTTAGCTAGTTAACTAATTGGTTAATTCAGTGGGTTGAGACAGTCAGCTAATCCGTTATCAAATGGGTTGAGTCAGCAGGTGAAGTAGGCTAGATAGCTAGTTAGCTAACAAGTAAAGACAGCTGGATGGTAGGCTAGCTAGCTAGATACATAAGTTAAATCAGGTCAGCTTACCAGCTCATTAGCTAACAAGATAAGTCAGATGATTAAGTCACCTAGCTAGCACATTAGATAATGATTAACG
>NW_007252225.1:7446-7830 GCF_000164805.1 Carlito syrichta | reverse complement strand
GTTTATTGCTAGATTGACTGATGCAGTAGGAAAGTTAGCCATAAACAAAGCAGCTGAAGACCTTATTAGTAAAACAATTGGCTGTTAAAAAAGTAATATAAATAATATGCCATACATAAGTAATATGTAAATAATATAAGTAAAATAAATAATATAAGCAATATAAGCAGTATATACATAGCAATATAAGCAATATATATATAAGCAATATAAATAATATATAAGTAATACATAAACAATATATAAATAATTTATATAAGTAAAAGTATATAAGTAGCAAACAAAATAATATCTCATTGCAGTCTTGCTTTAACTGTGGTCAAGTCAGACACATTAGCAGAGATTGTCTGATTAAGCAAGGTGTGGCTAACTTACATGACACAC
>NW_007252225.1:0-5914 GCF_000164805.1 Carlito syrichta | reverse complement strand
AATTCCCTACATCCACAAGGTTAAGCCATAGTTGAAAGAGTTCACCAAACTTTAAAAAATCAATTAAGTTATAAAAGGATGAGTTCAAGGATAGCTCTCCTCACCACATCTTGAATCACACTTTATTTGTTATTAATCATTTAAATTTGGACCCTTCAGGCTATTCAGCTATGGCTAGACATTGAGATCCAGAAGAAAGTATAAAACCTCTGATAAAATGAAGGCTTCTTACAGGAAAAGTGGAGAGCCTGCTTTATTTCGTGCTCAAGTCAAACTTGCTACTAATCATAATTTTTCTTATGAAGGACATTCCAACTCCCTCCCTATTTGTTTTTATAATAATTCTGCTTTTAATAATTACCAACCTTCTTGCTTAATGTCTACCTTTAAGTCTCTGAGTACAGAAAGCCCTTATCAGGACAATATCAAGGACGGTTGGTGACTGGAGATGTTAATGCCTGGAGGAACCGCCCCTAGCCGTGTGATTAGAGTTTCATCGCCTCTCAGTGTATCTGCTTGCCCCTTCAATGATACGGAAAAGGACTGGTCACTCACAAGGCGAGATGCTGGCTTCCCGAAATGGAGAGACTGTGCTTATAACTCTAAGGTGGACTATCCTGTACCTGGTGAAAAACTATATATTCGTGACTGGGGTTTTAATGGTTCTACGCTTGCCACAGCTAGAAGGCACCCGCATGGATGGGGCTACACCCATGTTTCAAAGTTCTCTATCCTCTAATCATTCATTACAGACTCAGATTTATTGATTGGTTGCAGCAACAGGTCCTGTAACACTTTATTGTCCTCATTCCGGTTTTACAACCTTTTTACAGGCTTATGTTGATTACCCATATGTTTTGTTAACTGCTAATGCTCATTCTATTTACTCGATAATATATAATTTTGGTCATTTTAAAATTAATTGTGAAAATTATACTTTGTCTAATTGTATTATTTGTAACCCATATCAAGTATTTCTGTTAAAGGATCCTTCTTACGTTTTTGTGACTGTTCATCTTCCCGAACCTTGGTATTCTTCTCCAGGTTATTATTTAATAGAACAGGCCACAGCTATGTTAAAGAGACCACGCAGATTTGTAGCTGCTTTAATATTAGGAATTTCTGCATTAATAGCTATTATAGGATCTATTGCAGCTTCTGCTACTGCTTTAGTTCAGAAAGTACACACAGCTTATCATGTGAATGATTTATCTCAAACTGTTAGCTTAGCTTTATTTACTCAAAAGCAGATAGATAAAGGTATTATTGATAGGTTAAATGCTTTAAAATCAGCATTAGTATATATAGGAAATCAAATTCAACATATTAAAGTTCAGATGTCTGTAGTTTGCCATGCACAATTTAAATGGATCTGTGTTACACCCTTGCCATATGATGGTCAAAATGTCAGTTGGGCTGATGTTCAGAAACACCTTATGGGAGTTTGGCAGTCCTCTAATTCTTCTTTAAATATTTAACAGTTACATGGTCAAATTACTGCTATCTCTCAGACACACCTGTCTACACTTTCATTTTCTCAACTGGCTTCTAAATTTACTTCTTCTCTTTCTCAATTTGTGGCTTCTCATTCTATTTGGAATCTAATCTATAATTTCATTGCTATTGGTGTGATTGTTCTTCTTCTGCTGTTTATTTTTCCAGTCATCATCCGACGTTTAAGAAAAACAGTGCAACACAATTTAGATAACATTCATCTGGCAGTGCTCAGTAATAAAGTTAAAAAATAATGTCATCTATCATCTGGTTACTTATTTCATATTGCTACTATTTTGTGTCATCTATACCAGCAACTTACTATTCTTCATCCTCCCTATATCCCCTCAACAATAAGAATCTTGATATTCAGTGATGAGTAAAATTCCAGCCACCTAGTATGAACCTAAGACAGGCATTCCCCGTGGGGAAGGGAAACGGACCAATGACGGGTAACAACTATGGTGAGGCGAAAACAACCTAAGACAAAAGCCAAGATGTTTTGGTGGTTTGTTTTAATAAAAAAGGGGGAAATGTTGGGAGCCAACATCTGCAACTACACAGCTGAGGCCTATGAAGGCCTATTCAGAAGGTCACCTCTGACACAAGGATATAACATCAAGTGTGTGCATATAAATAGTAACCAGTGTATTATAAGACAACAGAATTTTCAATATTAGGAAGTGACAGTCTAAAATAAAATCTTATCATATCCAATGAAAAATGCACAGCAGAATTATTTTATATCCCTTTTTCTTTCTAAACTGTTTTCCTTCTTAAGATTTTTAGCTGTTATTTCCTGGTAAACTGATTGATTAGTCTTTGTTCCAGTATGTAGTTTCATTTGGGGTTAAGATTAGACATTATAACTGTGATAATAGTTTTGTTATGTTGCCTTTGGTCAAGCAAAACGTTCTTAGTTTCTGCACGTGCAGAAACTCTCAGTTTGCTTCATCCCCCGGCTGTTGTCATGGCAACTGTACAGTTCATTGTTTTAAGTGGCATGGCAGGTTTTGAGACGTAGGTAGTTTCCACATAATAGGCAATCAGATTTAGGTTTTAGGTTAAAATGTTATTAAATTAAGTTTTATAGAACATAGAGTAAGTTCATAATTTTTATACTTGTGCTAATAATAAGGTTTGTAATAGATAATAGTAGGATAATAGTTGTATTAGAATTTAGACATGGTATTATAAGATAAGTAATTAATACAGTATAAAAGACAATAGTTTAGATATTTAAAATTTATAGAAGTTGTGATAAAATTTTAGGTTAAGGATAAGTTCATAGGTAATTAATATACAATCATAGGGCAGTATAGGAATGTAGTAGGTTATAAGAATTATAAAAATAAATAGTATAAAATTAAGGTAATAAAATTAAGTCATTTAAGTAAACATAAATTATAGTATAGTGTTAAGTTGATAATATTAATCGTTAAAAATATTAAAAGTTAGTAAACTTGGATTGAACTTAGAGTTAACTTGAAAAGTTTTTTAATCAGGGTTTAGAACATAGAGTATAATATGAATGATTTATTGAACATTATGGTAAACATTTTGAACAATCTGTATTGAAATTGTGCACTTGTGATTCATACATCATAAAATTGTAGTTGTTCTCTAGGAACTTGAAAGTCTTGTGATGGTACATGATTTGTAAAGCGCATTACACATCAATGAACTTGTACGCCCCCAGCAAATAATTGTCACACTGCTGGAGATTATAGAAAATGGTATATAAGTTGGAAAAGTTAAATTAAATGGGCTTCAGTCTTGGCCAGATTATTCCCAGAAGAGCTGCCTCCGAGTGGTTTCTTCTCACCGTTCTGACTCACTGGAGCGATCCTAACCCCCCCTCGGTCGGTTCAGGTCACCGACAGCTGTAAATACATATAGATAAGTGCACATGAACATAGAAGTGCATATAAGTACATGTAGCTCAACAAATTTGTATAAACTGAATATACCTATAAAACAAATTTGAAGATCAAGAAAAAGAAGCTTCTAGCATCCCCAAAATCCCATTATGCCCACCTCCCATCAATAACACTTCTTCCCACAGGGAACCAAGGTCATGAATCCAATATCATTGCATACATGTTGATTGTTTTAGTATTTTATATAAATGAAAATATAAAATATGTATACTCATATGTCTGATTTCTCTTATTGATGGGTAATTTCTAGTTTTCAACTCATCAATATTGCCATTGTGCACATTCTTATACATGTGTATGATTGAACATATACGTATATTTCTGTTGGCTATATATCCAAGAGTAAAATTGCTGAATTTCAGGCATACACATTTTCAACTCTGATAGATATTCTCAAATTGTTTCCAAAGTGGGTGTACCAATTACCCTTAATATGAGAGCTTTAGTGACTTCATGTCTCTCAACTTTTGATATTTCCTTCTTTTCTAATTTTAACCAACTACTTCAGTGGTTGAAAGGTCTTAATAAGACAGATTTTTTTTT
This sequence comes from Carlito syrichta, assembly GCF_000164805.1. NCBI lineage: Eukaryota > Metazoa > Chordata > Mammalia > Primates > Tarsiidae > Carlito > Carlito syrichta. The sequence goes on along the minus strand of NW_007252225.1, from coordinate 1,937 downwards.
CTTAAAACAGCCATTTCAGTAACTGTACTTGGGGTATTAATGATCCACCCAGGTGTTGTTTTAACATGTATGGTCAATACATTATGCAAACAATACCCTGTTCAACAGAATGCAGAGGGCTCCCGCACACACTGCTCTTAAGAAACAAAGCCATAGTTAATTCATATCCAAGGACACAGCTAATGTGAGCAGTAAATAAAGTCTTGCCATGCAGGACAGCAGATCAAGAAGGATGTTGCTACACTGAAAGTCCTCAAGGACACCAACTAGCACCTCTTTATCTGTTCTGCTTCTGCACCTAGGACAAGGCCTAGCATTGGATGGCTAGTTAATGCTTATGGAATGAATGAATGAATGATAAGGCAGCCTGTTGAAGAACACTGAATTAAGAGGCCATTCTGAATGGAATATAACACTAATAAAGAATATTTTTAGATAACTGTGATCCAACTGATTAGGAAAGGACTCCAGTTTTACTTAAAGACAGGGTTACTGGCCAGTTTCCCCAGGAGTAGACTTTGAGATGGCAGTAGGAGGTTTATTACAGAGCGTGCTCAGAATCAACACACCTGAGGGACCCTGGGAAGCAGAGTGGGGTAGATTAGGGGGGATGGAGGGGAGAAGTTGAGAAGCAATGGAGTTGCAGCAAAGGTCTCAGCCAATCCTACAGGGAGATCAAGAATTGAGAGAGCCCTATAGAGTTGTCTGAATTGAGTTGAAGTAGACAGCTGGACCTTTATAACCCTGCATGACCAGCCACTGAACATAGTCTTTGCCTGAAAACGGGTGTGATCCTGGACAAGGCAAACTCTTCACTCAAAGGCAAATACCAAAGACAATCAGCTAAGTACCATCAGCTATCAGCCCTCTCAACAACTGGGGAGACAGTGCTTCAGACTTGGGGAGGGCATCTTAGTGGGGCATCATGGTATCACTAGAATAAGGTCACTGCTCCTTCTAAGTACAGGCTTTCAACCAGGACTCAGAGAAAGGAAAAATTATTCATTATTTTGTTAGAAACTTTACCAAGATCTGTTCTTTTTAGGCAATCACATCACTGACACTAATGACACTCATTATTTGGGGGTTGCCAATTCAACACACATGGATCAATCTGCACTGTCAACTGTCACATGTATAATTCATGCAAGCTTCTGCCTGCGTCCCTGTAAGTGTGGTCAGACACACAAACTAAAATACTTGAAATGCAATTTATTGTAAATTAGTTTTATGTTATTTCTCTTTTATGTTGCAGTTAAGACTATATATAAGTAATAGTATTCATATAAATTTCATTTAAGAATAGGAATGGAAACACGGCAAAATATTTTGAATGAAAAGAGATGGTTAGGTCTGAAAAAGTAATTTAGGATAGAAGCTTGCTCTAGAGTAATTCTCAACCCTGACTGACCATTAAAATCACCTGGGGAGAGGAGACGGGGCAAGATGGCGATGGCATAGGTGAACTGGTGAGATTCTCTGAACGGACCAAGACTGCAAACTGGTGAATAGACAGACTGTAAAGCAGAGGGAAAAGTGAACAAAACCAGAAGACCCTCATAAGGAAGAACAGGTCATTGCAGAAGAGAAATAAAAGCAACCCCACCTTCCCTCAAAAGCAGAATAAAAAGAGGGGGAGGGAAAAGGGTAAAGGGAGAAAAATCTACAGAAATGAAGAAAAACCAAAAGAAGAGTATGGGTCTCTCCCACATGCCTGGGAGAGCAGACACTGAGAAAATTGACTTTGGAATACAAACAATGAAAAGTCCCCAGAATGAAGGGTCTCAAAATGCAAATGTAGATATCAAAACAATAATGGAGAGACTAAAAAGAATTGAGGAGACACAAGAAGAAACTAGGAAGGAGCTGATATCTGAGATAACAATAATAAAGAATACTGTGAATGAAATAAATAACAAATTGATAAGCATGTAAAG
>NW_007252224.1:0-8836 GCF_000164805.1 Carlito syrichta | reverse complement strand
AACTACCTGATTTAACTAGCTAGCCAGCTGACTTAACTTGCTAGCTACCTAGCTAGTCAGCTCAATTTACTAGCTGAAATATCTAGCCAGCTACCTAGCTAGTTACCTTGCTAGAAAGTCAACATAACTAGCTGACATAAGCTAGCTAGCTGGCATAACTAGCTGAGTTAACTAACTAGCTACCTATATAGCCAGTTGACTAAATTAGCTGAAATAACTGGTTAGCTTGCTGTCTAGCCATCTGAATTAACTAGATTTTTAACTAGCAAGGGAGATAGCTAGCCAACTGACTTAACGAGGGGACAACTAGCTATCCAGCTGGTTAGTCACCTGACTAAACTAGTTGATAAACGAGTTAGGCAGCTTGCCAACCAGGTGACTAAACTAGCTGACTTAACTACTTTTTCAGTTGGATAGCAAGCTGACTTAACTAGTGCTCTAGCTATCTAGCCACCTGGATAGCCAGTTGACTTATCTAGCTGACTTAATTAACTATCCAGCTGGCTAGCCAACAGACTTAACTTGGTCAATAACTAGCCAGCCAGCTGGCTAGCCAGCTGACTTAACTAGCTGTCTTAACAGGGTGGCCTGCTTTCTAGCCAGTTGAATTAACTAGCTTGCTACATAGCTAGCCAGCTGACTATCCAGCTGAAATAACTAGTTAACTTATCTAGCTAGCCAGCTGTGTAGCCAGCTGATTTAACTAACAGACTACCTAGGGAGCCAGATGGCTAGTAAGCTGACTTAACTAGGTGACTAAACTAACTAGCCAGCTGGCTAGACAGCTGATATAACTAGCTAGCTACCTAGCTAGCAAGCTGGCTAGTCAGTTGACTTAAGTAGCTCTCTACCTCTCTAGCCACCTGGATAGTAGGTGACTTAACTAACTGACTTAATTAGCTAGCCAGCTGGCTAGGCAACAGACAACTATGTCACTACCTAGCTAGAGAGCTGGCTAGCCAGCTGACTTAACTAGCTTTCTTAACTAGCTCTCCTGCTATCTAGCCATTCGAATAAACTTGCTTGCTACATAGCTAGTCAACTGGCTATCCAGCTGAATTAACTAGGTGATTTATGTAGCTAGTCAGCTGTCTATGCAGCTGAGTTAGCTAGCAACTACCAAGTGAGCCAGCTGGCTAGTCAGCTGACTTTACTAGGTGAGATAACTTGCTATCAAGCCTACTAGAAGGCTGACATAACTAGCTAGCTACCTAGATAGCCAGCCAGTTAGCCAGATGACTTAATTGCCTAGCTATGTAGCTAGACATCAGGCTAGTCAGCTGACTTAACTAACTGACTTCACGAAGTAGACAGCTAGCTAGCCAGCAGAATTAACTAGCTAGCTACCTAGCTATACAGCTGGAAAGCTAGCTGACTTAACTAGCTGTCATAGCTAGATGCTGGATGGCTAGCTACCTGAGTTAACCAGCTACCTACCTACATAGCTCACTGGCTTGCAAGCTGTCTTAACTCCTTAACTACCTAGCTATACTGCTGGCCAGCGTGCTGAGTTAAGTAGGTGACCTAACTAGCTAGCCTGCTGGCTAGCCAGCTGACTTAGAACTAGCTATCCTGCTTGGCAGTTGGCTCTCCAGCTCACTTAACTAACTGACTTAACTAGCTTCCCATCTGACTTAATAGCTGATTTAACTAGCTAGCTACCTAGCAAGCCAGCTGACTAAACTAGCTGATTCAACTTGCTAGCTACCTAGCTAGCTATCATATAGCTAGCAGACTTAACTAGCTGTATTAACTACATAGCTAGCTGACATATCAAGTTGACTTATCTAGCTAGCTGCCTAGCTACCCAACTGAGTTACTAGCTCAGATAACTAGCAAGCCAGATGGCTGCACATCTCATGCAACAAGCTTTTTAACTAGATAGCCAACTGGCTAGACATCTGACTTAACGAACTGACTCAACTAGCTAGCCAGCTGATTAGCCAACTGACTAAACAATCTGACCTAACTAGCAGGCCAGCTGTCTAGCCAGGTGACTTAATTGCCTAGCTAAATAGGTAGCCAGTATCCTAGCCAGCTGAATTAACTAGCTGACTTAACAAAGTAGCTAGTTGGCTAGCCAGCAGACTTAACTAGCTAGCTACCTAGCTAGACAGCTATATAGCCAGCTAACATTACTAGCTGACATAACTAGATTGACTGATGACTAGCCTGTTGTCTTAATGAGGTGACTTAATTAACTAACCAGCTGACTAGCCAAACAACTTAACTGACTAACTACCTAACTAGCCAGTTGGCAAGCCAGCTGACTAAACTGACTGACTTAAATAGCTGGCGTGCTTGTGAGTCAGCTGAATTAACTAGCTTGCTACATAGCTAGCCAGCTGGCTAGCCAGCTGACTTAACTAGGTGAATTAACTAGCTAGCTGGCTGTCTAGCCAGTTGATTTAAGTAGCAAACTACCTTGCTAGCCAGCTGGCTAGGAGGCTGACTTAACTCGGTGACTAAACCAGCTAACCAGCAGGCTAGACACTTGACTTAACTATCTAGCGACCTAAGTATTCAGGTGTCTAGGCAGCTGACTTAACTAGCTAACCAGCTGCCTAGCACACTGACTTAACTACCTAGCTTCCTAGCTAGCCAGCTCTATAGCCAGCTGCATTAACTACCTATGTATCCTACTAGCTACCTATGTATCCCTCTGGCTTGCCAGCTGACTTAACTACCCAGCTACTTAGCTAACCATCTGGCTAGTGAGCTGACTTAACTAGGTTGCTTAACTAGCTGGCCAACTACCTAGCCAGCTGACTTAACTAGCTAGCTTCCCAACTAGGGCACTGGATAGCCAACTGACTTAACTCGCTGACTTAACTAGCTAGCAAGCTTACACAACCAGTTTACTTAACCAGTTAGATACCTAGCTAGGCAGCTGGGTTAACTAGCTGTCTTAACCATGTAGCTACCTAGGTAGCTATCTAGCTAGACAGCTGCCATAACTAACTGACTTAACTAGCTACCCAGCTGACTTAACTAGCTGACTTATATAGCTAGTTTCCTAGCCAGCCAGCTGACTTAACTAGCTGAAATAACTAGCTGGACAGATGACTATCCATCTAACTTAAGTAGCTTTTTAACTAACTAACCAGCTGGATAGTCAATTGATTTAATGAGTTGACTTAACTACCTAGCCTGCTGGTTGCCAGCTGACTTAACTATCTACTCAGCTGGCTACCCAGCTGACTTAACTAGCTGGCTACCTATCTAGTTGGCAGGTTAGCCAGCTGACTAACCTTGCTGACTTAAGCTAGCAAGCTGGCTAGCCAGCTAAGTAATCTAGATAGCTACCTACCCAGTCAGCAGGCTAGCAAGCTGTCTTAACTAGGTCAATTGAACCGCTAGCTTGCTGGCTAGAAAGCTGACTTTTCTAACTAGCTACCTACCTAACCAGCTGGCTAGACACATGACTAAACTAGATTATTTAACTAGCTAGTTAGTTGGCTATCCAGCTCATAACTCACACTCATCACTAGCTAGGATAGTATCTATCTAGCTGAGTTAACTAGCTAGCTACCTATCTTGTCAGTTGGCTACCCAGCTCTCTTAACTAGCTGAATTAACCAGATAGCCAGCTGCCTAGCAACTGATTTAACTAGCTCGTTACCTAGGTAGCCTGCTGGCTAGCCAGCTGACTTAAATATCTGACTTAACTAGCTAGCTAACAAGCTAGCCATCTGATTTAATAGCTAACTAACTATCTATGTAGCTACTTGCTGACAAATAATAAGCTAACCAGCTAACTACCTATCTAACAAGCTGACTTAAATAGTTAGCTGCCTAGCTAGCTAACTGACTTAATCAGCTAGCTAACTATTTAGCTTGCTCATTATCTAACGTGATAGCTAGCTGACTTAATCATCTGACTTAACTCGTAAGATAAGCTAGCTAGCTGACACAATCAATTGACTTAACTCTTTAGCTAACTAGCTGGCTAGGTGATTCATACAGCTGACTTGACTCGTTAGATAGTTATCTAGCTAGCCTATCCAAGCCGCTGACTCAACCTGTTAGCTAACTAGCTAGCTAGCTGAATCAATCAGCTGACTTAACCCATTAGTTAATTAGCTAACTACCTGACTCAACCTGCTGACTTAACCATTAGCTAACTACCTAGCTAGGTGTCTTAACCAGCTGACTAAATTAGAAAGCTGACTTAGCTAGGTGACTTAACTACTTAGCTATCTGTCTTAACTGGCTGACTTAACTCGTTAGCTACCTGACTTAACTACCTGAATTCAATATTTAGCTAACTATTTAACTAGCTGAATATCTAGCCGATTTAATAATTAGCTATCTAGTTAGGTAGCATACTTAAGTAGCTGACTTAAATAGTTAGCTAACTAGTGGGCTAGCTGACTTAGCTAGTTGACTTAGATGACAACTAATTGGCTAACAAGGTAGCTAGCTGACTTAACGAGTTGGTTAATGAGTTAGCTAAATATTGTAACTACTTGTTAAATGAGTTAACTAGCTGACTTAACTAGTTGGTTAACGAGTTAGCTAGGTGACTTCACTTGTTGACTGATGAGTGGGCCGTCTACTTAACTGGCTAAACATGTTGGTTGACTACTCGGCCGACTTGTTAGCTGGCTTAACAAGTCAGCCGAATAGTCGGCCGACTAATTAGCTGGGTTAACTAGTTGACTGATGTGTTAGCCCACTAGCTAGCTCACTTAACCAGTTGGTTGGCTGTTTAGTGACCTAATTAGTCAGCCTAGTAGCGGGCCAACTAGTTACCAAGCCGAACTATTCGGCCTACTAGTTAGCTGAGCTAACTTGTCAGCTGAAAAGTGGGCCAACTAGTCGACCGATGGCTAGCTTAGTTAACTACTTGGCCGTCTAGTCCGCCTACAGGTTAGCTGACTTAACTAGTCGGCTGGGAAGTCAGCTGACAGATGAGCTGACTTCAGTAGTCTGCTGGCTATTGAGCCGACTGGTCAGCTGACTTAACTAGTCAGCCAGTGAGTGAGCCAACTGTTTAGCTCAATTAAATAGTCGGCTGGCAAATGAGCTGACTGGTCAGTTGATTTAGTCGGATGGTGAGTGAACTGTCTGGTCAGAAGACTTACCTAGTCGGCCAGCGAGTGAGCTGTCAGGTGATCCAGCTTAACTACTTGGCTGGCAGGTGAGCCGCAGGATGATCTGTCTTAACAAGTAAACTGGTGAGTGAGCCTACCAGTGAGCTGACTTAACTAGATGACTGGTGAGCAAACCGACTATTTAGCTCTCCTGCTGGCCTGTCAGCAAAACAAGTGAGTTGTTCTGTTGGCTGGCAAATGAGCTGACTAGTTAGTTGACCGATAGAAAGTGAGTGAGACCACTATTTAGCTGAACGGCTAGCTGAATTGGTATGCAACTCATTAGCTAAGAAACAAAGTGATTTGCTAGTTGTCTTAAGTAGCTAGCTGAATATCAAGCTGACCTGATGGACAGCGAGAGAGGCTACTAAATACCTCACCAGCTAGCTGAGTTTCTAGCCAACTAGATAGTTAAGAAACTGGGTAGTCAGCCAGCTTAAATATCCAGCAGTCTGGCTGTACAGTCGGATAGCCAACTGGCTTAACTAGTCAGCCACCCTGCTAGTCAGATGGCTAGCCAGCCGGTATAACTAGCTCGTCACTACCTGACCAGCCTGCTAACCAGCCAGCTTAACTTGACAGACACCTAGCTAGCCAGCCGGCAAAACAGCTGACTTAACTAGATAGCCATTCAATGAGCCAGCTCGCTTAACAAGCTAACCACCTAGCTAGACAGCTGGCTAAAAAGCTCACTTAACTCACTGACTTAACTAGCTAGTCAGCCGTTAAGTCAACTGACTTAATTAGCTAGCTACCTACCTAACCAGGTGGCTAGCTAGGTGAATTAACTAGATGACATAACCAGCTACCCAGCTGGCTAGCAAACTGACTTAACTAGCTAGCTACCTAGCTAGCCAGATGGATATCCACTTGAATTAACTAGCATAATTAATCAGCTATCCAGCTGGCTAGCCTGCTGACAAAACTAGGTGACTGAACTCATAAGCCAGCTGGCTAGCCAACTGATTTAACTAGCTGACAACACTAGCTAACCAGGGGTCTAGCCAGCTGACTTAACTAGTTAACCATACGTATCCCACATGCTTGCCAGCTGACTTAACTAGCTACTTAGGTATCCAGCTGACTAGTGAGCTGACTTGACAAGGCGACCTAACAAGCTAGCTAGGTGGTTAGCTAACTGACTTAACTAGTTAGCTACCCAGCTAGACATCTGGTGAACCAGCTGACTCAACTAGCTGACTTAACTAGTTAGTCAGGTGATTTAACTAGTTGACTTAACTAGGTAGCTACCTGCCAACCAGCTGAATTTACTAGCTGAAATAACTTGCTAGATAAATAGCTAGATATCTAGCTAGCTAGCAGGATTATCTAGCTGACTTAACTAGCCAGCTAGCTGACATAACTAGCTGACTTAACTAGCAAGCTACCTAGCTAACCATCTGACTTAACTAGCTGAAATAACTAGCTAGCTGGCTGTCTAGCCAAAGGACTTAACTAGCTTTTTAACTTGCTAGCGAGCTGCCTAGCAAACTGACTTAATGAAGTGATTTAACTAGCTAGTCAACTGGTTAGCCAGCTGATTTAACTAGCTGATTAACAAGCTAGGTACCTGGCAATCCAGGTGACTAAACTAGCTGAATTAACTAGTAATCCAGCTGGCTAGCTGGCTGACATAACTAACTCTCTACCTCTCCAGCCACATGGAGTGCCAGCTGACAACTAGCTGACTTAGCTAGCCAGCTGGCTAGCAAACTTACTTACCTATGTCATTACATGTCATAACTAGCTGTCTTTACTAGCTGGCTTGCTCTAGGCAGTTTAATTAACTAGCTTGCTACATAGCTAGCCATCTGCCTATTCAGATGAATTAATTAGGTGACATATCTATCTAGCAAGCTGTCTAGACAGACGAATAAGTATCAAGCTACCGAGCTATCAAGTGGACTAGTCAGCTGACTTAAATAAGTGACTTAACTATCTAGCCAGCTGTCTACACAGCTGACATAACTTGCTAGCTAGCTGACTTAGGTAGCTGACTTAACTACTTAGCAAGCTGACTTAACTGGCTGACTTAACTAGTTGGCTAGCTGACAACTACCTGAATTATATATTATTTAAATATTTGACTATTAACTATTTAGCTGAATAACTTGTGAGCTAGCTTACTTAGCTACCTGACTTATCTAGCTAGCTAGTTAGCTAGCTGAGTTAGCTAGCTGAATTAACTAGTTGGCCAACAAGATAACTAACTGACTTAACGAGTTGACTAACCAGTTAGCAAACTGTTTTAACTAGTTGGTAAACTAGTTAACTAGCTGACATAACTAGTTGGTTAATGAGTTAGCTAGGTGACTTTACTTGATAGCTGGTGAGTCGGCCGACTATTTAGTTGGTTTAACACGTTGACTGACTACTCGGCCAACTTGTTAGCAGGCTTAACAAGGTGGCCCACTAGTCGGCCGAGTAGTTAGCTGGGTAAAGGAGTTGATTGACGAGTTCGTCCACTAGTTAGCATGTTTAACTGGCTGACTGACAGGTTTCCTGACCTAACTAGTCGGCTGACTATTTGGCTGACTAGTTGCCTGGCCTAACGATTTGGCTGACTAGTTAGCTTAGCTAACTTCTCAGCTGTAAAGGTGGCCGATTTGTCAACTGATTGGTTAGATGAAATAACTAGTTGGCCGGCTAGTTGGTCAACCACTTAGCTGACTTAACTGGTCGGCCAGCGAGTTAGCCAACATGTCAGCTGAATTAACTAATTGGTCGGTGAGTGAGCCGACTGTTCAGCTGAATTAACTAGTCGGCTGGCGAGTGAGCCGACTGGTCAGCTGTCTTAGCTATTCTACTAGCGAGTGAGCTGACTGGTCAGCTGAATTTCGTCGGGTGGTGAGTGAGACGAATGGTCGGAAGACTTAATTAGTCGACCAGTGATTGAACCGATGGGTGAGCTGACTTAACTAGTCAACTGTCAAGTGAGCCAATGGGTGAGCTGCCTTAACTAGTCAGCCAGCCAGCTAGCAGACAGGTGAGCTAAATTAGCAAGTTGGCTGGCAAACAAGCTGACTAGTTAGCTGACGTGTTGTCCCATGAGTGAGCTGACAAATAATTGACCAGTTGGGAGGGGAGCGAGTTGACTTATTTGCTGACCAGTTGGCAGGTGAGTGAGCCAACTAGTTATCTGACCTGATGGAAAGCGAGCGAGCCCATTACATATCTGATCAACTGGTTGAGTGGCTAGCCAATTAGTTAGCTAAGTAATTAGGTAATTTGCTAGCTGACATAACTAGCTAGCTGACTAGCTAGCTGTCTGCCTAGTTGACATAACTAGCTAGCAAACAAGCTATATAGCTGTCTAACTAGCTGACTTAACTGGCTTGCTAACTGGCTAGTTTGCTGGCTTGCTGACATAACTATCTAGCTGACTTGCTAGCTGACTGAACTGGCTAGCTGATTAGCAACCTAACTAGCTAGCTGATTTAACTAGCTAGCTGAATAGTTAGCGGACTTGCTAGCTGTCTTAACTAGCTAACTGGCTAGCCAGCTGACTTTACCAGCTGACTAGCTAGCTGGATAGCCAGCTGGCATAAATAGTGAGCTACCAGGTTGGTTAGATGGCTAGCCAACTGGCTTACCTAGCTAGCTACCTGGCTGGGATGCTGGCTAGGCAGCCAGATATCTCACTAGTAGGTGGCCAGCAGGCTAGCCAGCTGGCTTAAATAGCCAGGCAAGCTGGCTGGACAATTGGATAGCCAGCTACCCTTAATTAGCCAGCCACCCTA
>NW_007252223.1:65360-112136 GCF_000164805.1 Carlito syrichta | reverse complement strand
CCACCCCCACCCCCAGCCCCTCCTCCTGCTCCAGATCCCCCTTCACTGCCTGAGCGTCCCGTTCACTCCAGCCTTGGCCCAGGCGGCCCTCCCAGGCGCTCTGCTCCCTGCCCCCAGTCTCGGGCTCATCCTCTCCTCTCCTGCCCTCTTGGCTTCCCTGCCATCCATCCCCTCCCCTGCTCGGTGCGTCGCCGCCCTCTTCTCTGTCTCTGTGCTCTCCTGCCCCGCGTCCTGTCTGCAATCAGCCCTGCTGAGCCTGCTGGGCTGGCCCTCCTGCCCTCGCCCCTCCCTCCGCCTGCCCACCCTGCCCTTGAATCGGGGACCTCAGGCCCCCCCACCCCCCCACCCCCGTCACCAAGTCTCAGGAAGCAACCCTCACCTCATTCACCAACCTCAGCCTCCCCTCCCCCCCTTCTCCCTGCAGGGCAGCTCCAGCTTCATGCCTCTGGCCTGCCCCAATCTCTCTGGCCTCCCTGCCACCCAACGTCTGCTGGTTGGACCCCCGTAAACTCAGCCTTCACGCATCACGGCCACCACCCTCTCCTCCATCGAGGGGCACCCGACCCGACTCCACTCTCCTCCTCATAAGCACACCTGCCTCAGCCTCCACCATGTGGTCTCCAGCACTTGAGGTTCACGTCCACCCCATCACCGCGACCCATGCATACGGCGTGGTTTTCCACCTCTGTCTTAGAGCCGGCCCTTTGGAATCACCAGGAGTTGAGGGGACTGGCCACACCCTAAGCACCCACAGACCACGCATCCATCCCTGAACCAGGTTGTGAACCATCCCTCCCCCACGGGAACTCAATTCTGAGGGTGAACAGGAGGAAACTGGCTTCCGTCGCTTGGCCCAACTTTTTCTCCCTCCGCGGACTAAAGCCAGTGTGAGCTCCTTGCCCGAGACAAAGCCTCAGCCACCATCCTGGACTGGGCTCCACACACCTGCTCCCACCCGCTTCAGCCTCCACACAAATATCCCACGTGTTAAATGACATTTGTGCGAGGCGGTTGGTTCGGACTGGGCTCCTGCTCCGGGACCAACAGACAAAACCAGTACGCAGTAGAGCCCGGTCATGGGCTTCAGGGAATTGCAGGAGGTTTTGGAACCAATCACCAAATGATGCCGTAGCCAGTTAAGTTGCCTACTTCTGATTTCTACGAATACTGTCATATTACTATGATTGGCTGGATTTCTCTAACCCGTTATGGTTCTGAGACCTGCTCGATTCCCAGGTCATTTTTGTTTTTGGTTTTCCTTTTCTGGTTTTGATTTTTTTGTTGCTGTTTTATTCCTCAAATAAACTCTTGAATTTGATTTAACACAATTTTCCAACTCACCGGATGAGTTAAGTTAGTTTTTTCTCTGTGGGGTGTCTTTCCTTTTCTTTCCGATGGCTTCTACTCCAAGCATCGTCCTCCCCCTCCACTTGAAGGAGACCCTGTAGAAAGGGGACCGGTCAGTGGAGGGTTTGGAAGCGGAGGCGCAGGGGCCCGGGCCTTCAGTCCCGGTTCCATATCCAAGTCCAAGTGAAAGGTCACTGGAGGGTGCAGAGTGAGATTAGGGTGTGTCAGGATGCAGCAGCCCTCAGCAGCCTGTCACAGGCTATCGGTCCCAAGAGTCCACCCTCTTGACACCCTACTAGGGTCCTCCTTGGGATAAGGTAAGGAACGTTTCTGGCTGTGGTGATGCTGAGGGCTCAGCCAGGTGAAGTAAGGCTTCTCCAGGATTCCACAGGGGTGTCAAAAAGCAGCAGCAGGGACAGAGGAGGAACTGGTCTTGTCAGGTCTCCATACATTTTTCTATGCAAGAGGAATTGAGAATGCACCCTGGTTCTGCTTTCCTTTCTTAATAATGAGTGTTTGGGGGCTCTCCGCAGACCCCAGAAAAAGGATCGTAGAGTCTGATCCAACTGCAAAGAAACACATAGCAGTTAAGATAGGTTCCTTTCAAAAATGTTGTCCTTGAGAGAGTCACAGAGAAATTTGCCTTTTCAACATGAAAGAGCACAGCCTTCCCAGATTTGGTGACCACGATCCAAGGGGCAGGCTATGCAGGTGTCACCCCCTTGTCAGTGAAGGAGGAAACTCTGATGTGGTGGACGGTGCCGAAAGGAAGCACAGAGCTCAATCCTACTGATGGATAACTAGGGCAAATTTTATTTATTTACTCAAAAAGAAACCAGATATAAACTAACTTGTTGGAAACACAAGTTCCATACAATTCTCAAATTCTTTATATGTTGACTTCTTTTTTGGAAACATTTGTAAAATGAGAGAAAAAGAAATGAATCTGCGTGTCCCCATGTGACAACTTAAAACTTTTCTAGACCTAGAAGTCTTGTTTACTTCATTCAAAACTCAGTCAAGTTTGGGGTGAGGGGTGGTTTAGCTGGATTCTTCCATGCAAAGCAAGAATCATGTCACTCTCAAAAATAATTCACATCTTTTCAACCTCATGAATACTAGAGATTGTTTTTCTCATGATTAATACATAATTACAACATCTTTAAAAACTTTCAGACCAGTGCAATCAAGAACAATAAAACTATTGTCCAAATATTCGTAGTGTTTATTTACTTTCAAACTTGCTAAATAACTCAAAATTATTTTTACTGTGTTTTTGTGAACCATGTTCTAAACAATTTCATTTACTTATATTTGATTATTACTTAACTCTGAAAAGTAGAAAAACTGCAATTTAGGACATTTAAGGTGTATAGGGGAATTTGACAAATTGAGTAGATGAACATTTTGATTATTAAGAATATTAATCATACTTGCTAAAAAATGAAGATTACTGAACACTGTACATTCTTTCAGCAGCTTGATGCTTTTAAGTAAAACCACCCTGCCTTAACAGAGAGAGACACCGATAACAAGGCCCACATATTCGCTTTCTAGTGACATACTGCTGCACACGTTGCCAGTGCTCTGAGACACACAGCATTACTGTGAGGTGTAAGGAAAAATCTCAATCTTTTTGGTATCAGCTGGTGATATGATTGCCTGTGTAGCAAATGCCCGTGAAATGACTAAAGAGCTCTTAGAAATAATAAGTGGTTTAAACCAATTCCATCTCAACTACTTCAGGGGTCTAATATCAATCTCCCAAAATGTGCCTTTTGGATACAATTTTAAATAATAAAATAGCTAGCTTTACATTCTGTATGTAGGAAGGCCTTTGTAGAGCTTGAGGAAAATGATATGAAATCTTCCAGGTTAAAATGATATAACATTTAATGATGTGACCATTAGCACATACTTATAGTTCGAAAAAAATCACAAAAATAGACATTCCCCTTTAACGAATGCTCAATTCGTGGGTTCCAAGCAAAGACCCAACAGAGGAGGAGTCAATAAGGGAGAAAACTGTGTATGCGAGTTTGAATAGTGGCATCAGCAGAAGGGATTCCCCTTCAAGGTGCCAAGAAAGACTGCAGTAACATGGTAACAGAGAAGATGGAAATGGAACTATAATAAACCTCCTGTTCTAGCCGGGCTCGATGGCTCAACCTGTAATCCCAGCGCTTTGGGAGGCTGAGGTGAGTGGATTGCCTGAGTCCGCGTGTTTGAGACCCGCCTGGGCAACTTGGCGAGACTCCAATTCAAGAAAGAAGGAAAGAAAGAAACCCCCTGTTCTATGATGTAGAATAACCGAAGAACTTCTGGTACAATAGATACTGAAAGGCTTGGCCCATCAGTAAGGAAATAAGGCAGCACACTCTGATCCTGGTTAGAAATCAATTTACTTTCCCCCAATTTTGTGATTGCCATGAATATAAGCAGGATGCATAAAAGGACAATTAAATCATTCTTTAGAATGTCTAGAAGAAAACTATAATGATTTCAGTGTGAGGGGAAACATGCTTAAATTTGCAAAAAATGAAATGACAGAAAAATGCTAAAATTCTACATGACAATAGAAAATTTCGCATAATATGGCCATTTACAAAATGGAAGTGGATATTATCGATTCTATCAAATATAAAGTATCGGTATGTGGAATGCATAAACATAAATTCTAGTAATGCACAGACTAAGGGAAAACAATCAGAAAGCATCTAAGAAAAGAATATCGTGAGGAAATGCTAGATAAGCAACGTAAGGTTGGGAATCATATTCTCTAAATAATTCCTACATAACTACTGAAAGGCAAATGAAAAAGGAATAGAATCCAAATATGTACAATTCATGGAATCAGACACTACCAAACAGGGTACAATATGGAGAAACTGAGACTCTCCTCCAGTTTCCTGGGTGGGTGACTGGCTTGAAGCTTCGTAGAACAAGGTGGAGACTTGGACGAAATCTGGAAAGGCACACGTGCGATGCTTCAGCATTTCCACGCCTCTCTCTCCCTTCCCATGAAAGAGAAACATGCCCAAATTGTCTGTTTGCAGATGACACATGGCAGATAAATGGTCGAGAGCACAAATATCAGCCCACATGAGGCTGCAACAGTCAGCCAGGGCAGCCACACAAAGAAACAGAAATGGCAGCGAAGCTGACAGATGCTTCATGCATCTATCTGGAGACATCGGAGGAACAATCCTTGGAGTCACAAGTGGAGACAAAAAAGCCAGTCCAAATCATGGCGACATAAAGGAGAACCGCAGCTTCCGGGGGCTTCCGAGAAGGAAAAGCGTGGAATTCGTGTTTGCTGGCCACAGAGCAAAGGTTGGGGAAGATGAGAAGTTCTGAGCTGGAGGAAGGGGACGGCTGCACCTCGGGGTGAGGGGCCTGCAGGCCGAAATCCACACGGAAATTTCATTAGGGCAGCACACTTGCATTAGGCATGTTTTGCCACTCTAAAAAATGAGATATGCACAAATGTTTTTTTTTCTGACAGGAAATATGTATTCCTAAAATCACGCAGGTGTACATACATATTTTTAATGCTGTTGCACGATAAATATGCAGTTAGAGTGCATTTCGTGAAGAGCTGTCTATTGCTAGGTAGGGTAGGTCTCCACTGTAATCCCTGTGCTTTGTGAGGCCTAGGCTGGAGGGCCCCCTGAGGCCTGGAGTTAAGGACCACCCCGGGCAACAGGACTCCACCAAAAAAGGGAGAGAGAGAGAGAGAGAGAGAGAGAGAGAGAGAGAGAGAGAAGAGAGAGTTGTTTACAGGTAAAGCAAATGCATACATTGATTAGCTTAGGTCACGTGTCCATGCACCTGCCCCAGACAGTATAAAAGCCCCCCTGCAAAGCACAGATCTCTCTCTGCCCCTCCTCAAGCATCCTGGGAGCTGCACCATGTCCAGCAGAGTTTGTTCAGCATCTGCTTGTCTGAGACCCTGCTGGCAGCTAGAAGGATGTCTGCATTTCAGGTGGGTTTTGTTTACAAAGTTGTTCGTTGGATGATCTCTCAGAATAGTAGCTGAAAAGAAATCTATAATATTGTGGTTCTAGTTGGCGGGTGAAGAATTTGTTCTTTATAACAGCATTGCTTGGAGCAGAGACTGACAAAGTACTTCAGTCTTAGTGTCAATTATGAAACAAAGCCCCAAATCCAAAGGAAATGTGCCCCAGCATCCCGACTTTGTGGTGAAGTAGATAAACAGTTTGGAGACATGTAGGCTTTGGTTTTGGACTTGTCTGCTCTAAATATTTCACTTGGTCATCCTTAGTTCTAATCCATTCATTTTGCATTTATCAAAGACTGTATACAGTGTTGAAGACAAAACGGCAAATAAAACAGAACAGACCAAGAACTCCCAGTATAACCAGGAGGAAAACAAATTTTCTTTGGGAACTTGTGTTTGAAAATTGCCTAATTTATTTTTATTTATTTATTTATTTATTTATTTATTGAGTTGGAGTCTCACTCTGTCGCCCAGACTGGAGTGCAGTGGCCGCTCCCAGCCACTACAGCCTCGACCTGCTGGGCTCCGGTGATTCTTCCGTCTCAGCCTTCCAAGTAGCTGGAATTACAGGTACGCTCTACCACGCCCGGTTAACTTTTTGATTTATTGTAGAGATGAGGTCTCACCAAGTTGCCCATGCAGGTCTCGAACCCGCGGGCTCAGGCAATCCACTCACCTCAGCCTCCCAAGGCGCGGGATTACAGGCTGAGCCACCGAGCCCGGCTAAGATTGCCTATTTTAGAATCAAAAGTGACAATTCAAGCTTAATATTAAAAAGCACACTTATTCCTGATTTTCAAATGTACATGTCAAAGAGCTATAGATACAATTCCCCATACCTTTGATTACTTTCTAAGCCAAGGGAGACACTGTCTTCCTTTTCCCTAATAGGATGAGTTGGGATGGACCCACCAAAGTCTCCAGAATCAGTCACTCAGGGCTTAAATCGAAAGTCACTATGAATAAGTCATGTGTCCCAAGGCACCGTCCTATGCCTAGACTAGGATATCATGGCAGACAATGAGGAAGGAACTGGGAATAAAAGCCTTGCAAACAATGGGCTTGTCTAAATAATGGTGAGGTTTCCCCACAACCACATCGGGAAGAACTGCAAGATGAGTTATTGTTTCTGTGTGAATACGAATTTTCTAACGTCATTTTCCGTTCTCAGGGAATCCAAGATCATCGCCTCCGGAGGACGGAGCTGAACCTGCGAAAGATGAGGATGGCAGGTCACGACCCACAGCACCAGAACAGGCAGGTCATCAAAGCCCAGACCCCGAAGAGGCAGCAGAGGGGACCCGTGGGGCCGAGGGTTCCCCCACCCGCCAAGGAGGACCCCAGGGTGAGTGGAGGCATGGCTCCATTGGGAAACAGGGGAGTGACATGGGACTCAGGGACTGGGCTTGGCCACAGAACGTCTTGCCCCAAAAACCCAGGTTTCTTTTCCTTCCAAGCAAGTCCTCTCCTGAGACCTCCCCACGGGCAGATAGGTCCCTTCAGAGATGTGAGGGGTGACCTCCCTTCCCGTCAGCATCTTGTGTCGCTGGGTTTCATTCTGTGTTTGAACTTGATTCCTTTTTTTTTGAGTTGGAGTCTCACTCAGTCGCCCAGACTGGAGTGCAGCGGCCGCTCCCGGCCACCGCAGCCTCAACCTGCTGGGCTCCGGCGATCCTTCCGCCTCAGCCTTCCGAGTAGCTGGCACTACAGGCGTGCGCTATCATGCCTGGCTAATTTTTTGATTTACTGTAGAGATGAGGTCTCGCCAAGTTGCCCAGGCTAGTCTCGAACCTGCGGGCTCAGGCAATCCACTCACCTTGGCCTCCCAAAGCAAGGAATTATAGGCTGAGCCACCGAGCCCGGCATGAACTTGATTCTTTATCCTCACCCTGAGTACCTTGGACTTTTCTTCCCGGCACACTTCCCTAACGTGGACTTTGGGAAGGAACAGATTCTCTTGTCTATCCCAGCACCGAGTGGGCCGCATGTCTATGTTCCCTCCCTATGAGCCATATTTCTGTCTGGATTAAAATCTGTCTCTATACTGCCCTTTGAAAGCTGCGTGTGATTTTTTTTCCAATTCTCTGATGACTCTCTTTTTTCACCCCCAGGTGAAGTGTAAGGACTGTGGGGCCTTTGGACACACGGCCAGAAGTCGAAGGTGCCCCATGAAGTCCTGGGCCGGATCCCTGGCCCCTCAGAGCTTGGGCTCCAGGAAGGGGAAGGAAAACCTGGAGCCTAAGAAGCCCCAGGACCTCCAGAACCCAGGACCCATGAACAAGGACAAGAGAGAGAAGGAGCAGAGACAAAGGTAAGCGCTGTAAGAGGCTGTGACCCCTCCCTGGGCACCACACCCTAAGCAAGGGGTGTCTCCCCCTCCCACCAAGTGCACACCCACCCCCAGGTGAGGACAGGAAAACTGGAGAGAAACAGACAAGAGCTCCACACCCTCCAGGGTTCCCCACCCAGGAGCTCATTCGACTTTAAAAGATTCACACACACATACACACACAATATTCTCGAAAGGGTGGGGCTAGGGAAATTTTGGATTTTATACGTGATAGACAGAAAGTCCTTCGTGAAAAAACTGAAGGACTGCCTGGTATAGAGGAAGGATTTGACAGGAGGGATGGCAGAGAATTAGAAAGCTCTTAAGACTTGAAACACTGCTTTACCAACTCTAAATAGAACTGGGACTCGTCAGGTTTCTCTCAGCTTTAGACAGGAATTCACGGTGTATCAACTTATCCCTGTCTGTTCTGCAGGCAAGAAGAGCAAGAGGGAAAGGCGCCACCCCAGAAATGTCCCAGAAGCCCCCAGAGAGGCAGCTGCACGATTGGAAGGAACCGACGGAATCCTGTGGCTGTCTCAGGGTGACTGTAGCCCTGGCTCCCTGCTCCTGTCTCTCCTGGGAAACCAGGTTTGTTTCCTTACAGGTCCCTTCTAGGTGAAGGACCTGGGGAAAGCGACATATCTCGTTTTCTCAGTGACAGGTAGTTCCACATCCTTTCAGGCCCATTGGATTCCAGTTTGCGCATCGCTGGTGCCGTTTTGACATTTTCTTTGTTTCTGTAAAATCACATCTACACTTGTTTCCAATTTGCTATTGAAGCTTGTGGAAATTGTTAAATCAGAAGCCTCCAAACAGTATAATCCCACAGGCAGGATCATGGACATTTACAACAGACAAATATTCCCAAATTGTCACCAAATCTCCTTAGCTATCAGGCTGCCACCATGAGAGCATTAGCCAGTTACACTTCATATAAGAGTGGACAGAAGTCCTTTTCTCAGCTTAGCCAGCCAGAGACAATACTCAGAACAGTTATGTTTTCCTTTAAAATTGGAATATATTGAGTTACTGTTTTAACATGCATGATACTAATTGTCACTGAGGTTGATTACCTGAGCACACTTAAAGGTCTGCGGGTCCTAATTCCCTTGCTCTATTCCATGTTATATGCTCCTCATCCTTTTATGTGGTTGATTTTCATCTTCACTTGGGAGAGAGGACTTCCTCATGTGTGTGTTTTCTTTTCGTGCAGATTCCAAGCAGGCCAGTGCCCGTTCTCACAACCAACAAGCAGCCTGACCCAGATCCTGTTCTTACTAGTCGGCCACCAGTCAAGAGATCTGACGAGCGCTCCCTCTGCCAATCAGCATCTCCCCTCAAAAGACCTGGGCTCAGCTCCTGCTCTAGTGTTGGGCCAGACCAAGGACAGGCTGTGGGTATCACTGACACCCCCCAAATGCACTCAGGCTCTGGGACCGGGACCCTCTTCTCTCCATGACGCCGCAAGACAACAGGCACAGAGCTTGCCACCCTGAAGGTCCCCAGCCTGTCTCCCCTACCCTTGCACTCAGCGAGGTCCTCCACTCCCGGGAACAGGCCAAGTGTCCTGATGTGATGTCACAGCACTTCCCACCTCCTGCCACCCACAGCCTTGGTCAATATTCTAATCTCAGCTTCAGGACATCAGTCAAAAGATCTGCCCAGATCCCCTCCCATGATTGCCAGAATCCCCCGAAGAAACCAAGACTCGGCTTGTTCCAGACTCCACAGAAGGTCATTCAGAGGCCGGAACTGGGAACTCTGCCAACTCTCCAGCCTCTGCCAAGTACAACTGGACTTGGGACGACAGTGTCAGTACAAGGGATCACGAGAAGTCCATCCCAGGTGCCCAGCACTCACCAGCAGCCCGCACACAACAGACCTCTCCCGCATCCTCTCCAGGCCTGCACCGTGTCCCATCACCCGTCACCCAGCCCTGGTCCCGGCCAGTCCCTCAGAATGGTCTTCAGGAGATTGGACAACAGCTGGTAGAACTCCCGGTTCGTGACGGTTCCCTCATCCCACCCTCCTGAGAAGCCAGCCTGTCCTGTCCAGAGCCCTCACGTCCTAGGGAAGTCTGAGGGACGCTGTCCCCGTGTCGCTGTGAGCGTCTTGTATGAAGACCTTCAGGTTTCCTCCTCCTCTGAGGACAGTGACTGGGAGTGAGGCACCAGGTAGAAGGAGACTCGTTGGGGACTGTCGGGCAGGGGAGGGAATAGAGAAGGGAGCGGCCTTTTCAGGTGAATCAGAAGTTTTTCCTCTGTGAAGCTTGTGCCAATGGTGGCACCCAGTTAATGCCGGGAGGAGACAAAGACACTGCCTTCTCAAATTGTGTAACATCCAGTGGTATTTAGAATGAGTCTCTTTAAATCTGGAAAACAAAGGGTTTGGGTAAAATCAGTTGTGCAAGGAACAGAATCATATGCAGGAGTCATTTGTCAATGGTGACTGACATGGAAATCTGTTCACTTAATTTGTATTTGGTGTCCAAATAAGTGAATTCAGGAAAAAAACTGAATGATCTCTGTGTATGCCCCTCCCTGGGAGGAGTGTTTTTGACTCTATGGAAGTCTATTAATCGAAGCCACTATGGGCATGTTTCTTCACCTTGTATACCATGGTATATTTGGCACTGTAAATATGTGCTTTTAAATTTGTTTCAATGATAATAAAATTCTCACATCTGTGACATTTTGAATTGCAGCTGACTCCTTAGCAATGCAAATCACTGACGATTATTTCTATTCATTAGTGTTCATTTAGAACTAGGAAGACCTGGGGAGGATCATGGGATTTTCTAAATTCACAAGTGTCGGCATAACTCAGCCTCACTGCACCAATTTATACATATACTGAAATACGTTCTAGGATGGTTGCACTCATTCAACCAAAGCTGAAGATCCCAAAGGGAAACCAGGACTGAGTGCCATTTGGCTGCAGACTGATTGTGATCTTTAATGAAGTGAAAAATCTTTTGGCGATCCAGGCTCAACCTATGCGATCATGAAGATGTTTCTTCAAGGGCCCTCATGATGCTTATGCTGGTCCCACAGACCCCACTTCTAACGGCACTACGCTCAGGGAGCAAGCTCAGCTCACAAGTCCCTCACGCCCAGCCATCACACCTCTACACTCGTCCCCTGGCTTCCTGGGGAAGATCGCCTACTGCCTCTCCAAAAGGCCAATTATTCGCCAGTCCTGGTGAATTCCGAGAATAAGAAGCGTCTGAAAGCTGCCTTCGGGAAACCACATGCATCCATCCCTTCCTTACAGCACACTTTGCTGTGCCTCCACTCCATGCTCGCATGTTCCTTTGGATGCACCGTGTGCAAGCAGGTGTGCTGAGATCCTGATCGTGTTCTGTGAGCTAATTCTCCTAGGCCTCGGCAGGGAGGAATATCCATCCCATGGGACGAAGGAAGAGGTGGGAATGGGGGGAGCAGGAGCAAGAACTGCAGGGGACACCTCCAGTGGGTGGAAGGGTGGTGCAGGGCGAGAAATTCTGCTGTCAGGAATCGGAAGCTCCGAGCCCACCTGAGGGCTGCTGGGTCCAGGGACTCTCAGTGGCGAAAACCCCAGTTTTCAGCTGCAGACACTGGACCGAGAGACGTGGGGCCATGCAAGGAGAGCGCTGTGTGCATGGGCAGGGTGAGCAGAAGCGCCAGGGGAACAGGAGCTGGGGACGGTCCTGGGATGGCGTCTCGTTCTGTGAGGGACAGAGGTGAGCTGGCATCCTCTTGCTCAAGAGAGTGCTGGGAACACGGTGACTGGAGGAACGGTGTGCTGCAGCCTCTGTGTCACCGCATATTACCTCCGGAGACCACCCCCCGATCCTCCACATGCCTCCCCACTGCTTCTCGTCCTCAAACCCACCCTAACAACGGAGGCAAGGAGGCATTTACGAGGAGTCGTTGCCTGCCTCCAGGAGTAGAGCCTTCTATTCGGAAGAGAAGACGCAGGCCACCCATGCAGGGCTTGTAAACTAGACAGCAATCTTCTAATTTCAGAAATTTTTTTTGAGTTGGGTTCTCATTCTGTCACTCAGGCTGAAGTGCAGTGGCACATCTTGGCTCACAGCAGCCTCTGCTTCCTGAGCTCAGGCAATCCTTCCACCTCAGCCTCCTTCGTTGCTGGGACTGCAAGTGCATGCCACGATACCTAGCTGATTGTTATTTATTTATTTTAGAGATGAGGTCTCACCATGTTACCCAGGCTGGTCTTGAACTCCTGGGCTCAAGTGATCCTCCCACCTCGGCCTCCCAAAGTGCTGGGATTACAGGTGTGAGCCATCATACCCGGCATAATTTAGGCAATCTTCTGACAGCTCTGAACCCACCTAGAATTGCTTTCTTCCTCTGCAAAACGGAATCTTCCCACTGAATTCTGAAAGGATGTGTTCCCTGTTGAGCAGGAAGGTGCTCTTTTAGGCACAAATGGACTCTAAATACAGAAGCTCCTGAATTTATGATGAGGTTGTGTCCCGATTAGCCCATCCTATGTAAGGAATAACAGAAGTCAAAAACGCATGATGGCATCTCCCCTCAGGACATCCTAGCCTACTTCGCCTCACCTGCTTAAGCCTGGCCAGGACGTCTGTGGTAGCCCACAGGTGGGCAGAGTCACTCGGCAGCCCAGTGCACTGCAGAGTGTCTGTGGTTGGCCCTCATCACCACAAGGCTGCCTGGAAGCCACTGCTCCTCAAGCACGGCGAGGAGCATCTTCCTGCTTCCTGCTGAAGCTCTGTCACTTTCCACCCACGGGGAAGCCACAAATCCAAGTTGAGCCATCCTAGGTCAGGTCCTCTGTGCTGAATGTCGACTCTCTTCCTTGTTCTTGAGACATTCGGATGCCATCTTTCAGGACCCCGGACAGAGCTGTGGTGCTGAGGACCGCAGCAGCCTGGAGCCTGTGGCTGGCTGTGAGCCACTGTGTCCTCAGGGGTCTGACCTGGAAGCAACTGGAGGCCCCCGTGATGGAGACTGCTGGGGCTCCAGTGTGCGTGGCTGTGAGGGCCACCAGACAGTGAACGTGCTTGTATTCCTCACTCTCCACTTAGAACTTCCGGGCTGTTGTGTTTTCCTCGCTTCCATTACGGCTCTGCTAGAATGTCAATATGCAAATCACAAATAAAGGGATGGTCACGGGGGAAAGGGGTTGGAGCATGACCACCCTCCTGCTCCCAAGAGAGTCTCAGAAAGACAAAATCCTGACAGCTGCTTCCAACACTCGGGGTCATGACTCCACTCAGGGGAGTTGGAATGTATTTTTTTTTTCCTGCCCTCATCCATCAGACACTTGAACCGCTTCATTACACGAGAGTTCCCAACATCACGCACAACAGAAATCTCAGAAAAACCTCTCCTCGGACTTTCTCTTAGAGGCGAGGAAGCTCAAGTCACTTGAAGGTCACGTGAATGAAGATCAGGGACTCTCTGGGGCAAACGTTTCAGTTTTCCTCAGTGAATGATGTGAACCCAAGTCCCCTTATGCTGCAGTGCATGTTCGAGGGGCCATTTCTTCATCAGACCACCTGGGTGACCCCCATTCAGCCGCGTGCTTAGGGAGGGCTGTAGTAGCTCCTGAAAAAGGGACTCGCTACTCAGTGAGAGAGTTTTTCTCAGGAATGGCTGTAGAACATTCTAAGTAGCAACAATAATAAAACATGAAATTATACTTGAGTCACACACAGCTTTCATGTCATCCAAGACTCAGACGATGAAACGGAGACTCCGAGATGTGAGGCATGGTCTTGGTTTACTCAGACACCCATTGCATGTATCCTGCCACATGAATCTTAGCTTCTTTTTGCTCCTTGAACAAAGAAAAAGTGATCTCCCACCATTTTAATTAGGTTGAGCTCATCAACGAGTATATGAAAAAATGCTCAATAGCTGTAATCATCATAAAAATGTGAAATAGAACCGCAATAAGAGGCAATCTCACCCTAGTTAGAATGACCACTTGAACAAAAAAGATACAAATTTACACACCTTAACATTGATGGGAAGAAAACTCTATGTATTGAGAAACCTGCATACTGTTTCTCAGAATGCTTGCAGTAATATAATATTCTACCAGCACAGTCGAATTCTAAATTAGTATAAGCATTCTGAGGAACAGTATGCAGGTTTCTCAATACACTGAGCACAGAAATACGTATGCTCCAGGAATTTTTTTTGGTATCCATTCAAAGGAAAGGAAAGCAGTATGTCACAGACACAGCTGCACCCTGTGCTTTTCGCAGCCTTACTCACAATAGCCAAGATATAGAGTCGGCCTAAGTGTCCATCAACAGATAAATGGCTAACGAAAATGTGTCACGTGTACATCATGGAAAACCATTCAGCCGTCGAAAAGAAGAGTGAAATGCTGTCGTTCTCAGAAACGTGGATGAGCCCGGAGGGCCTCTCTCAAAGCAAAATGAGTCATGCACAGAAACATAAGTGTTGCCTTTCTCACTCACATGTGGGAGCTACAAAGGTTGAACTCAGAAACAGCAAGTACAATTGTCGTTTCTTAAAGACTGTGAAGTGGAAGGGAAACGGGAGATAAAGAAAGGTTGGCTGAGGTGTATAAAATTACAGGAGACAGGAGGAATAGGTTTCATGCTCTGTAGCACTGTGGAATCACCACAGGAGACAATAATTTTGGCACATTTTCCTATAGCGAGAGGAAGGTTGTTTTCTTCCCCCTCTATTAGATCAGGATTTCTCTTTATTCTTTGTTGGTTTAAAATGGCTAATCAGAATAAAAAATACAGAGACCTCTGTGTGGGGTCTGGGTCTCCCCTGTTTAGAAGTTGCCATCCAGGTATCCCCTCTACCCAGCACCACCCAAGGGACAGTCGGAGGGGCCCAGGCCTGCCACGCTCTCTCTGCAGCCCCAGTTTTGGCATGTGATGAAAAACATTGCTTTTTGGACTCTTCTCTCCTGGTCTTGGCTTTCAACATCATGTAGGCTGTAAGCTCCGGGAGGCTCGGAGCGGCGAGCGAGCTGAAGAAGCCCACGCTATCCCTTTCCCCCAAAGAGGGCGGATTGTCCCATCTTGCTTCTGGAGGTAGGCCAGCTGCCCCTGATCCCTGCCCACCACCGCCAGGGTCTGAGTCGTGAGCCCTCCGGGGAAGCTGCGTGCCAGGGAGCCTGGAAAACGAAGTCTCTCCGGGTCCATCCCTCTTCTGGCCGAGACCCCAGCCTCACCTCTCCGTGGGCCTCCTTCCTGGTCACCCGCGCCCACAGGGAGGGCCACTTCCTCAACTGGTGAGGGGCAAAGAGAGGGACTCCGGGGAAGGAGGAAGACTTCGGTGTCGCCCTCCTTTCCCGGGGTCTCGGGACGAGAAGAGTCAGGTGCCCCTCCTCACACACATCCCGCCCTAAGTTCCCCCTTGCAGAATACGCGCATCATTTCCTTGACGTTTACCACACGCACGCACACACACACAAATATGTGCACACACGCCTGGGAGCGCACCAGAGGAAAAAGAGAATCTGTGAAGATAAGCAAACGATGTCCGGTCGAAAACCGCTCTGGTTCTCTCCAAGGCGGGCGACCGCTCGCGTGTGCGCCGAGCGGCTCCGGGGCCGAAGGAGCAGACGGCCTCGCGCCTGCGTCTCCCCCCCCCGCGCCCCGCGCCCGCCCTCCTCCTCTCGAGAACCGGCTGCGTGTCCGCGGGGCGGGGCGCTCCGGGCCGGGCGGAGGTTTGGGGAGGGCGACGCCAGGGCCGGCCCCGACACCGCTCAGGCGGGGCCCAGCGCGACCCTCACCCAGGACGCGCCGGGCCCGCGTCCACTTCCAGCCGACAGACCCGAGTCTCCTGGCTCGCGTCACGCAGGCGCGCGCGTGTCTGGCGGGCCGGCGCTTCCGCCCACGGCAGGTGGCACGGCCGACGCTCCCGGGAGGGTTCGCGTCCCCAGCCGCTGGCACCGACTGCCGCCCGGGCGCTTCCGGCCGGTTGCAGGCGGGGAGGGAAAGGCGCTTGGGGTCCCGGGGGAGAGGCCGGGCGCTGCGGCTCCGCGGCCTCGGGAGGGCGGGGCGGTCCCGGGCAGCGGGGGAGGAGGCGCTGCAAGGAGGGGTCTGCCTTGGAAGCGGCTTTGCCCTTGGCTGGCTTGTTCTTGTTTTTGAGTCGGAGTCTCACTCTGTCGCCCAGACCGGAGTGCAGGGGCCGCTCCCGGCCACCGCAGCCTCGACCGGCCACCCTTCCGCCTCAGCCTCCCGAGTAGCCGGAATTACAGGCAGGCGCTACCACGCCCGGCTGATTTTTTGATTTATTGTGGAGAAGCGGTCTCGCTGCCCAGGCGGGTCTCGAACCCGCGGGCTCGGGCAGTCCACTCACCTCAGCCTCCCACAGGCGCGGGATGACAGGCTGAGCCACCGAGCCGGCTTGGCTTGTCTTCCGAGGGAACCAGACTGGACCCGCCAAACCCGACCGGTGGGGACCGTGCACTTTCAGGCCAGCCGCCACCGACTAGTTTCCATTTCTGCTCCCTGTTCGGGCGGAGGCGGAGACCCAGGCCTGGGACCAGCCACCTGAGGGTGGACGGAGCCTGGCCGCGGGGGAACAAAACCACGCGACTCCAAGCGCATTTTCTCCCTCTGCACGTTTAACGCATTTCACGCTTCAGGTGGCTGACAGTCGAAAGACAAGCAGATAATGAGCGGCTTTGAAACAGTTTGAGGAAAATGGAGTTAAGGAAAAAAAAATAGCTTTCCTTCTTCCACATAAGCACCCTAAGTTCAAGCCCCTTTTGGAAGTGGAAACACCGGCCATTTGGTCCACCCCTCATCAGTGGAGCGTCCTGGGAATTTAGCCACAGAAATGGAGTACTTTTTACAATGTTATCTGAAAAACATGGGTGCCCTAGACACATTTCTTAAGATTAAGAAACGAAAAGGAGCCACAAGAAGCCAGGTGAATACTGTAAGGTGGATAGCTAGCACTTCCCTATGAAGATTCCTGCGAGGGTAGTTTTAAAAGATGCTATCACCCCAGGGCTTACGTCCATTGTTCTGGGATGGAGTCTTGCATCAATTCTGCTTTAATAAAAGTTTCATATCGCCTGAGTACTCTACTGCCTCTGTTTGCTGATCAACAAAGTTTTAAGACTTCCCAAATAACTCAAATTTCAGGTTGCCCGGCAAGTTAGGCCATTATGCTTATTGATTCCTGTGATCCTTGGAGGATTACAGAGGGAGAGCATTCTTGGGCTTCTACATGCCCTTTGGCTGACCAGAAACGAGGATCCAGGCCTTTTGGGTGTTTTTTTGTCAGAATCTGTAACACCAAGTTATAGGGCAAAATTTAGGCCGTAAATGAAGGGCTTAGAATTCTAAAGAAATAGCCTCGGATCCAGGTCTCCTGAGGTCAGGCTCATTTCCGAGGCTATGGGGTACAGAGAGTAGTCCAACCTGTGGCTTCTTTCCTTTTCACTTCTCTTTTCATGGACTTCAGGTGCTCAACAAGCAGGTGGCAGATGCTTGAGGGACAGCGTCCTGGAAGAGAGAAGCACTCCTGAACACGGAGCCGACCTGAAGAAGGCGCTGTCGTTTGCCTTTCCTCAGGAAATCTTTCTCTGTACAAAGCCACACAATTTTTCTTGGTTCTAGACAGATTCCCATAAGATGGAGAGTGAAAATAGGAAGAGAGTGATGTCTTTGTACACAGCTCATTTTTTTTATTTATTCATTTTTGAGTTGGAGTCTCACTCCGACATGCAGGCTGGCATGTGGTGGCACACTTACGGTCACCCAAGTGTGCACCTGCTGGGCTCCCGAGACCCTTCCGCCTCAGTCTTCCAGGAGCCTTCCAGCTTCCCCATAGCCTCAGAACTTCAGGCACATGCTACCATGCCTGGCTAATTTTTTTATTTATTGTAGAGATGAGGTCTCATCATGTTGCCCAGGCGGGTCTCGAACCCGTGGGCTCAGTAGATCCTCTCGCCTCGACCTCGCAAAGTGCTGGGCTTACAGGCTAGAGCCACTGTGCCCAGCCCTGTACATCACTTTCAGTGGCTCTCAAAATTTTCTGGACATAGGATTAATAACAGAGGGCTTAACAATTCTGATGCCCCGAGGCTTTGCACAAGGCACTGGAAGTGAGATCTCAGGGGTAGGACGTGAGCATCTATTATTTAAAGGTCACTGTTCTATCGTGAACCACACTGAGAATCAGTCTGCACTCAGTGCTTATCACACTTTAATATGCATCTTGAAACAAAATATAAATATGCAGCTTCACAATGAAGTTTAATAATCAAATATACAAGAAACGATTCCACATACTAATTTGTATGGAAGGATTTGCATGGAAACATTTCCACAGTTCAAAAACTTTCATTTGAACATGGCCCCACAGAAAAGATGCAGTTCTCATATGTGGGTCCGTTCTTCAGAGTTTCTCCAAATTCAGTTCTTTATACAAGAATTGCAGATTGACTTAATAGTTTCCTATACATGGTATAGTTTGATACTTACTACTGTTTGACTCAGTATATTTTGAGCATAGCTTAAGTAAAAAGCATGTACATGCCAATTTCATAGTTATTATTTTAAGTGTCACTTGTGGTTTATCTGCTCCAATAGGCAGTGTCTGCCTGTATGTCCCCAGCACTCTTTTGGTCACACCATTGTCACAACGCCACAGCCGGGAACGTTCTGATTCACCAGGTCAGACTTCTCCCTTCTCTCTCCTTTCCTCAGTTGAAAAGTCTCCTCCAAGTGACACGAGCAGGAGGCCACGACTTTCCTTCCACTTGTGTCTCACTCCTAGCTCCTCTCCTCAGAGGAAAAGGAAGCCCGAAGGTCTTCCTAGAGAACAAGCCCTGGAACTCGTGAAAGTCTCCCTCGTATTCACTAAGGTCTGAGCGCTCTGATCAGGAGGGACTGGCTTCGCAGAAGGGTTGGATCGGGACGTTTTCGTGAACCTGAATCTCCACCATCCACGGTCCAACCTCTTGAAGACCATTCTGAGTGGCCTCCCTGGATCATGGCCGGGTTTTGGGTAAGGGACAGGGTGCAGGCACGGAGAGTATTAAGGAGAGCCCTGGGTGCTGAGGTTGCAGGTCGATGCTAGGCTTCTGGCGAGTTTCCTCCTGGTCATGTAGATTTCTTTGGGCCCAAACCATTTTTCCTCTTGGGAGATGGAGACGTTGGAGATTCGCAGCTTGGGTCTTCAGTGGCTCCTTTGCAGGGTCTGGAAATTCTGAGCCCCCGTTTGTTTGGAGATTCTGGCAGATGAGGCATGGGATTTGAGCAGGTCGCTTGCCTCCTGCCCTCATTCCTGACCTTGGAGCCTTGGCCCACGTGCACATTGTCAGACCTGACCTCTTAAGTTTTCAGGCAAGACCGTGTGTGTCTGTGTGTGCACGTGGGCCGTTTCTTGTGCTGAGATCACCGGAACAGAACCAGAGTCCTCTTGCCCTGCATGTTCTTCCTCTTGGCCCTTCGAGCCCTTTCTCCCTGAAAAGAGAGTTTGCCAGTGTTCACAGGCCCCAGACCGGTTCTGGCCCCGGGCAGTTTGTCCACCAGCTGGTTTTCCCGTTCAGGATGATTCTTGTTCGACCCACCCTTGAACTTCGACGGGTGAATCACGACTGCATTGGAAGGCAGGGTGCATTCTGTTTTTCTCAGGTCGAATACAGGCTTAGGCCGGTTTTGTTCTTGGAGGATTTTCCACTGGTCTAAGGTGACTTCTTTGGTTGCTGCTTTCTCCAGGTGCTCCTCAGACCCAGGACCCGCGATGTCAGAGTCTCTTTCGAGCTCTCTTTGGGGTGCTCCCACGTCGTTGTCTTCGGCCCCAAGGACGCTCAGTTCCCCGCCTGCTGACACGCCCGTCCTGTCCCTTTCCAATTCACCCCTCTGGATGTAAAAGAGGACATAGGCTTGTTGATTCAGGACAGAAGTGATGTCACAGGCAGTTACCTTAGCGTCATTCTTTTTGTACCACTGGCCCGTTCCCAGCTTTGACGTAAGAGAAGTAATGTCCGTTGTGACGGCTCCACCCTGCGTGAACCAGCACAGCATAGAGGGTGTAGACAAGCGATCCTCGGTTCTGCTGAGACATGTATGGCTGCATGTCGAGACGCTCAGGATATTGCACTTCCTTTGTAATTTTGTTGCCTGTGAAATCCGAGAACCTTTTCAGTACAAGGATGAGGACCTTCGAGGAAATGTGCATCGTCAAGCTCTTTGAAGCAGGCACTTTCTGCAGACAAACGCTGCATTGATAGGCATTTTCTTCATCCAGCTGTTCGGGCTTCACCAAATTTTCCAGGGCTTGGTTCACACTCTGAGCTGCCTGGATATCCAATAGAATATCCAGGTAAGGCTCAAAGGTGTCTGAGATGCCATGGCAGTGGAGACACTTGACTTGGGATCTCCAGTAGCCTCCAAATATTTGATGGATTAGGGTGGCATCCTCCGAGTGACCATCGAACTGCCTGTGCCCAGGCAGACATGCCTTCTTCATGGCATCCATAGTGAACATGAGAAATTCATGGGCATCTTCCTGCTTGTACCTGTGGAAGCCAGCAGCCAGTGCACACGAGGGCTGGATAACGTCGCCAGGATGGTGGAGGACCCGAGTAACGTGAGCCTGCATAGCACACAGCATGCAAAATCCCTGCCGGTGACAGGCTTCCGAGTGCTCCTGGGACAGCATGTAGTTGGCCAGGGGCGGTGTGTACGTCAGACACTGCAGGGCCGCATTCACGTAGCAGGAGTTTCCCGTATTCCGGAGGCCAGCGCCAGCCCCAAAAGGTCTCTTCCAACTCAGTGGGAGTTTATCCCTGGGAGCCAGCTGCGTTGCCACCGGCGTTGCATCATAAAGCAGGCTGAGATCTGCCTTAGTGGACCACAATGAGTTCTCATGAAGATAAGGGCTCCAGTGGACTTGAGCATCAGCAGGCTGTGGCCGGGAAGGCTGGAGTTCCAGAAAGACATTGAGCTGAGACTCGCCTCCCAAGCGGGGTGAAGCAGCCTCCATGTCTCCAATGATCTTGAGGTTTCCCTGCCGGGACCTCGAGTTGCAGGAAGATGCTTCCTCTCTCAAGAAAGCCTCTAACAGACAGGCTTTATCATCTCATCAGCCCATTTTATGGATCTCCCCACCCACCACACCCTCCACACCCACCACACCCTCCACACCCACCACACCCTCCATACCCACCTCTCAGGTGCCAGGTGCACCAATCAAACCCAAGCACTTGATGGAGTTAGGAGTCTTAGGGTGTGGCCTCTTGCATTCTCCAGAGAATTCAATGGACATAGTCCACACGACTGCTTACAGAACACCTGAAGAAGATTTAATTATCAGGATTGTGTATGAATATGCTAACAGTGAAGCTGGGTTGGGGTGGTGGTCATACATTTGTCTTAGCTCTTTCAAAAGAAAGAAAGGAATGGATGTTGGGAGAAGTGAAGTGTGTGTGTGTGTTTGTGTGTGTGTGTTTGTGGTGTATAAGTACTTCCATGCATGCAAATATACAAGATACCAATATTCCTTTAGAATATCGAATAAAAAGAATTTGAACTCCCTGGTTTTAAAATGTACCTCAACTACAGTAACTAAGGCAGCGTGTTCTTGCATAAGATCAGATAGAACAATGGAAAAGAAAGACATCCCAGAAACAAGCCCTCCTATCTCTGGTCAACTGATTTTATACAAGGGGGCCAAAACCTTTCACTAGGGGAGACAACAGTCTTCAAACAAACGGTATTTTGAAAACTATGCATCCATATGAAACGCATAGAGCTGGATGATTACTTTACACCATACACAAAAGCTAACTCAAAATTGATGAAAGACTAAATGTACAATTCATGATGTTGGATTTCCTGGATGTGGCAAAAAAACATCAGGGAACAAAAAATGGGTAAATTCAGATTCGTCCAAATTAGAACCTTTTGTGCATCCAGAACACTGTCAACACCGGGCACAGACAATACAGCCCACAAGATGAGTGAAAATATTTGAAAGCATATATCTGATAAAGGCTCAATATCCAGAATATACACAAACTACCCCTTAGCAAAAACAACACAAATTAAAAATGGAAAGAGTGTTGAAACAGACATCTCACCAGAGAAGACACACAATGGTCACGAAGACATGAAGAGGTGTCTCTCATCATTATTTATTAGGAAAATGCAAGTCACAACTGGAATTAGATGCTGTTCCACGTCCATTAAGGTGGCTAAGATGAAATCAATCACTCAATCAAAGCAGAAAAAAACCAGTGTTGTTAGGGAAAAGGCACTATTGTGCACAGCTGTTGAGAATGAGAACATGAAGCAATCTTGTGGAAAAGAGTGCAGTCTTTATTTAAAAAGAAAACTAGATAATTATCACATGACCACAAACTCCACTTCTAGATGTGTAATCACAAGGTTCAGAGGCAGAAACTCAAACCGGTATTTGTACAGTATTGTTCATAATAGCAATATTCAAATAGCAACCCACCCAACTTTTCATCAATAGATAACGGAGAAACAAAATGTAATGTGTTTATGTGTGCTTGTGGTAATATAACACTTATAAACTTTAAAAGGGAATGAAACTCTGATACATGCTGATGTATGCATGGAAACATTATATTATGTGAATTAAGACAGATGCACAAAGAATAATATTATTTGATTTCTCTTATATTAGGTAGTCAGAATAGGCAAATATATAGAAATAGAAGTTACCAGTGGCTAGGAAATGCGGAGTAAGGGTTTAATGTGCACAGAATTTCTATTTGGAATGATGAAAGTTCTTGAAACGGTAGAGGTGATCTTTCTACAACCTTATTAATGCCACTAAACGGTACAACAATAACAAAAAACCTGTTAAAATGGCAAGTTTTATGTTACATGTATTTTAAAATAATAAAGTTAAGACATGCAGATAAAAAATTTAAAAACCTGTCTTCGATAACAGACTACACGCCAAACTCCCACTACATTAAGAAAAATAGGGCTAAATATTACAATGCCTGGCGGCACAGGATTCAAGTCAACATGAAAATCATCTACCATTGAGCTTGAACAAAATGGCTTTGGACTGCACGGGTCTATTTATATTTTATTTTTCAATAAAGTTTTTTGTATACACTTAAGGGGTACAACAGCAGTTATGTTGTGTGGATATGCTGTGCAGTGGCAAAGTCTGGGCCTTCAGTGTCTCTGTGGGATTTCCGTAATGTCCATCACCTTGGTGATTTCTCGTTCCTCAACCCCCTCCTGCCATCCCTTTGGGAGCCCCAACGTCTATGACTCCACATGCTGCGTCCATGCGTACAAAGTATTTCCCACTTTTGCATGAAAACGACACGAGTTTGTTGAATGCAGATTGTCCAACGCCCATGTCACCCCTGAGACAGCAAGATCTGCTTCTCCCCGGCTCCTCCTCCTCAGCCCACTTTAGTCAAACGCCAGGAGGATGAAGGTATTGATAGTCATTCACTTCCAATTAAGCATCAATGGACAGTCCATGTACTTTCCTTATGATCGACTTAATAACATTTTCTTTCAGCAATACCTCATCCCTACAATAAATCAAAAAATCAGCCAGGCGTTGTAGCGCATGCCTGTAATTCCGGCTACTTGGAAGGCTGAGGCGGAAGGATCGGTGGAGCCCAGGAGGTCGAGGCTGCGGTGGCTGGGAGCAGCCACTGCACTCCAGTCTGGGTGATGGAGTGAGACTCCAATTCAAAAACAAACAAACAAACAAACAAAAAACATTTTCTTTTTTCCAGCTTACTTTACTGTAGGGATGCAATTTACAAAACTTATAACTAAAGACTGTGTTTCAATCAACAGTACATGCTATGGATAAGGCTTCTGGTCAAGAGTAGACTATTAGCAGTTACGTTTTTGGGGAAAAAAGTTATAAAATAAATTTCTTTTTTGGGGGGAATACTGCCAGTTATTTTCTTTTTAAAAATTCTCTCTCTATCTATATATATTTATATTTTAAAGATGTGGCGTTCAATACAACAAATATTCATCAGGCATGTGCCCTTGCTGATGAGGTGTGGCCCCTCCCCCAGCAGATTCCCACTACTGCCAATCCCGCCTCCACCACTCCGGCCCCTGGCAGTTTCCCTCTGCTGCCAATCCCTTTCTTAGAGGAGTAAGATAATTATCAAAGGTCCGCTTATGAGTGACAACATGTGGCACCCAGTTCTTTGTTTCTGTGACAGATCACTCAGTATTATAGACTCTAAGTCCATGGAAGTTGTTGCAAAGTTCATAATTTTGCCCTTCTTTATGGCTGCATAATATTCCATCATGTGATGTATCACATTTTAAAAATCCAGTCCTCTTTCAATGGGCACCACTGTTGGTTCCTGTTTTTGCTATTGTGAACGATTCTGCAACAAACGTGTGTGCAGATACCTTTTTCATCGAGTGATTTGAGTTCCTCCTGGTATATTCTCAGTAGAAGGGTTGCGGGGTTGTATGGAAGGACACGTTTTAGATCTTTAGGTTTTGCCAAACTCTTTTCCACAGAGGCTGCACCAGTTTACACTCCCACCAGCAGTGTCGAAGTGTTCCCTTTCCCCGCATCCTCTCCAGCATCTGGTGCCTTTTGATTTACTGAGAATGGTCGTTCTGACTGGAGTTAGGCGGTATCTCAGTGCAATGTTAATTTGCATTTCTTTGTATTTCAGAATTTTGTACCTCAGAGAGGTTTGGAATCCTTAACTGCCACATTGTTCAAGCGTCAACTGTACATTTCTATTTAAAAGCAATATATACTAACAATTTCTATATTGAAAATAGTGAATAGTATGTAGAGAAAGTAAAGAAGTTATACGTCCGTGGAAAGTTACGCTAAGCTCATGGATCCAAAGACTCAACGGTGTTAGGACCTGAAGGCTCTCACAGCTGACCTCTACAGAGAAAGCGTTTCTACCTTCCAAGTGCTTAGTCAACCACCGCACAGGGTCAGAGACATTGCCTCAACTCTCACAGTTACCCGTTTTGGGGTGGACCTGCACGATTCACGTCATGCAAAGCTTGCTGTGACCACAGAGATCAGTTTCAGTCCTAGAGGATCTTACAGCCAACGAGGAGAAATTGGATGAAGCTGTGGGATGTTGGCTGACGACGCCAGAGCTTCCTCGCAGGTTACAGCCAGATCCCATGAGCACTGGGCGAACTGAAGCAGGTGGTGCGCCTGGAGCTGGGACCCCGCCGATGAATGGCAGATGCTCCATTCTCGTCCCCCCACTTTCTCTCCCCGTGCTCCGAATACACCCCAGCATTTCCTCCATGGAACTTGGACCCAAACCCTCTTTGAATTGTTGGGCATTGGAAGGTGCTTTGTTAGGCAGAACGCGAAGATGCCCCCAACACTTTCCTGGTGCCATTCACACCCAGGACTCCAAATTGCTTCTTGCCTCAGTTTACCCTAAATTTCCTCCTTCCCCTCTACCCTCGTCTCATCCCACTTGCCTTCCTGAGGACACCTCACAGCTCTCTTTCCTCCACACCTTCAGAATCCCAGGTGATTCAGAATCCCAGCCTCAGCCACCTCCCCCCCAGCCCTCCTCCTGCTCCAGATCTCCCTTCGCTGCCTGACCGTCCCGTTCGCTCCTGCCTTGGCCCAGGCGGGCCTCCCAGGCGCTCTGCTCCCTGCGCCCAGTTTCGGGCTCATTTCTCTGCCCTCTTGGCTTCCCCGGCAATTCATCCTATTCCCTGCTCTGTGCGTCGCCGCCCTCTTCTCTGTCTCTGTCCTCTCCTGCCCTGGGTCCTGTCTGGAATCAGCCCTGCTGAGCCTGCTTCGGCTGGCTCTCCTGCCCTCGCCCCTCCCTCGGCCTGCCCACCCTGCCCTGGAATCGGGGACACATCACTGAGTCTCAGGAAGAACCCTTGCCTCACCCCTCTCGCCTCAATTTCCCCTCCCTCTCCTTCCCCCCTGTAGGGCAGCGCCAGCTTCATGCCTCTGACTCTCCCCAAAATCTCTGGCCTCCCTGCTTTCTGGACCCCGGTAAATTCTGGCCTCACACGACAGAGCCAGCACCCTCACCTCCATCTCGTGTCACCCGACCCGAGTGCCCTCTCCTCCTCATAACCATCAGATTCACCCTCAACCACGTAGCCTATGGGAACAGAGGTTCACATCAGCTCCTTAACCGCCCCCGGTGCAAGTTCCCCCTCGCATATCTGTTTTTTTCCTCCCCTGTCTTGGACTCCGACCCTTTGGAAACACCAAGAGTTGAAGTGACTGGCCACCCCTTAAGCCCCCAGTGACCGCATATCCATCCCTGACCCATACCGCGAACCATCTCTCCCTGCCAGGGACTCAATCAATTCTGAGGGCGAACAGGAGGAATCTGGTTTCAGTAGCTCAGCCCAACTTACTCCCGAGGACTAAAGCCAGAGTGAACTCCTTTCCGCAAATAACATCTCCGCCAACATCCTGGACTGGGTCCTTCACACCTCCTTCTGCTGTCCCCTTCAGCCTCCACACACATATCCTATGTGTTAAATGACATTTGTGCGAGGCGGTTGGTTTGGACTGAGGTCCTGCTCTGGGACCAGCAGACAAAACGGGTAAATAGTGTGAGCCCAGCCATGAGCTTCAGGGAATTGCAGGAGGTTTTGCATCCAGTTATCCAATGATGCTGTAGCCAGTAAAGTTACTTGTAAACCTTAGTTCCGGTTTCTACGAATACTGTCATATTACTTTGATTACCTGGATCTCTCTTAACCTGTTTTGGTTCTGAGACCTGCTCGATTCCCAGTTCATTTTTGTTTTGGTTTTCCTTTTTTGGATTTGAATTATTTTTTGTTTTTAATTGCTCAAATAAATGCTTTTGAATTCAATCAGAGAAAGCCTTTTCCACTTAACACAATTTCCTGTCTCATTTGATGGGTTAAGTTAGTTTTTTCTCTGTAGGGTGTCTTTCTTTTCCTTTCCGAGGGCTTCCACTCTGAGCATCGTCCTCCCCCTCCAATTAAGGAGTCCCCGTGGAAAGAAGACTGGTCAGTGGAGGGTTTGGAAGTGGAGGGACAGGGGCCTGGGTCTACAGTCCCGAATCCATATCCAAGTCCAGGTAAAAGGTCCCTGAAGGGTGCAGAGTGAGACTAGGGTGTGTCAGGATGCACCAGCCCTCAGCAGCCTCTCACAGGGCAGGTGTGTCTCTGCCTGTCGGCCGGAGAGGGTCCTTCCTCCTGAACCCTATTAGGGTCGCCCTGGGCTGAGGTAA
This sequence comes from Carlito syrichta, assembly GCF_000164805.1. Lineage (NCBI taxonomy): Eukaryota > Metazoa > Chordata > Mammalia > Primates > Tarsiidae > Carlito > Carlito syrichta. The sequence continues at coordinate 85,242 of NW_007252223.1, read as the reverse complement.
CGAACTTTTCAGACTGTGGTGATGCTGAGGGCTCAGCCAGGTCAAGCAAGGCTTCTCCAGGACTCCACAGGGGTGTCCAAAAGCAGCAGCAGGGACGGGGGAGGCCTTGGCCTTGTCAGGTCTCCATACAGTTTTTAACCAAGAGGAATTAAGAATATGCCCTCGTTCTGCTTTTCTTTCATGGTAATGAGAGTTTGGGGGCTCCCCCCAGGCTCCAGGAAAAGGATCATAGAGTCTGATCCAACTGCACAGAAACACAGAGCCGATAAGATGGCTTCCTTTCGAAAAACGTGCCCTTGAGAAAGTCACGGAGAAATTTACCTTTTCAAGAGGAAAGAGCACAGTCTTCCCAGATGTGGTGACCACGATCCAAGCGGCACGATCCAAGCGGTCGCCCCCTTGTTAGTGAAGGGGGAAACTGACGTGGGGGGCGGGGCCAAGGAAAGCCCAGAGCTCAATCCTACTGACGATAAGGTAGAGCAAATTTAATTTGTTTGCTCCAAAAGAAACCAGGTTTAAAGTAACATGGTGGAAACACAATTTCCAACCCATTCTCAAATTCTTTTTTTGTATCTTTTTTTGAAACATTTGCAAACTAGAGAAAAAGAAACGCAGCTGGGTGGCGTGCCTCTGGGTCGCGGCTTGGGTTCTGCGGGCTGGTGTCGGGGGTCGCCGCCGAAGCTCGCACCAGCCTGCCGGCAAGAGCGTGGCCATCCCCTCCGGCCTCTGGCTCCGGCCACAGAAGACGCTCCCGCCGCCTGGGCTCCACGTCCGGCAACCGCCCCCGCGGAGGCCATCCCGCACCCCGGCCCCCAAGGCCGACCAGGGTCACGGGTGGGCCAGCTGCTTTTCGGGGACTCCCCTCCCCGTTCATGCCACGGCGCCGGAGTCCACGGAGCCCACGGAACCCCCAGGCCTCCAGCCGGATGACCGCTTGTGGTCCAGCTCTGGGGGCGACGAGGAAGCAGCCAGGTGGCCGTCCAGCAACCTGGGCGGCCCCCACCAGCCCCAGGCCCGGAGGCGCTAGGCTGTCAGAGCCCCCTCCTCGCCCCTCCCCTGCCCAGTCCCCGCCCTCCCGCTTTCCCCTCCCATCCTGGTTCCTTCCAGCACACTAGGTGGCTGCGGCAGTCAGAGGAGCAGTTGGGTTATTTTCCATTAACACAGCCCACGCGAGCTCTCCTGATGTGCAACTGCCTCCCTGCACCAAGTGGAAAATAAACTCCAGGCAGCCAGGAGGAAAAAAAAGAAAAAAGAAAGAAAAACGAAATGAAGCTGTGTGTTCCCATGTGGCAACTTGAAACTTTTCTAGGCCTAGAAGTCTTGTTTGATTCTCTCAAAACTCAGCCAAGTTTGGGGCAAGGGGAGCTTTAGTGGATTCTTCCATGCAAGCAAGAATCGTGTCACTCTCAAAAATAATTGACATCTTATCAACATCATGAATCCTGGAGATTGTTTTTCTCATAATTGATACATAATTACAGTGTCTTGAAAAAAAACTTTCAGGTCAGTACACTCAGGAATAATAAAAATCTTTATTGTCAAAATACTGGTAGTGCTCATTTACTTTCAGACTTGCTAAATAACTCAAAATTATTTTTACTGTGCTTTTGTGAACAATGTCCCTTAATAATATTTGATTATTACTTAACTCTGAAAAGTAGAAAGACTGCAATTTATGACATTTAAGGTGGATGGGGGTATTTGAAAAATTGAATAGATGAACACTTTATTAAGAATATTAATCATACTTGCTAAAAATGCAGATTCCCAAACACTGCACATTCTTTCAGCAAGCATGATGCTTTAAGTAAAACCACCCTGCCTTAACAGAGAGAGACACTGATAACAAGGCTCACACTTTTGCTTTTTTGTGACATACTGCTGCACATGTTGCCAGTGCTCTGAGACAAACAGCATTACTGTGGGGTATAAATTTAACTCTCAATATTTTTGCTGTTAACTGGTGATATGATTGCCTATGTAGCAAATGGTAGTGAAATGACTAAAACTCTCTTAGAAATAACAAGTAGTTTCAACCAATTACATCTCGTCAACATCATGGGTCTAATATCAATCTACCCAAAATGTGCCATTTGGATATAATTCCAATTGATAAAATAGATAGCTTTACATCCTGTATGTAGGAAGGCCTTTGTCGACCTTGAGGAAAATGAAATGAAATCTTCCAGGCTAAAATGTCATGACATCTGAAGAAGTGACCATTTACACATATGTATAAAAAATATACAAATATACTTTCCCCTTTAACAAATGTCCAATTCAGTGGGTTCTAAACACACCCAACAGACGACGAGTCAACAAGGGAGCAGATTGTGTTTGCAAAATTGAGCAACGACATCAGCAGAAGGGAATCTCTTTTGAGGTGCCAAGAAAGACTGCAATAACATGGTAACAGAGAGGAGATGGAAGTGGAACTATAATAAATCTCCAGTTCTGTGATGTAGAATAACTGATGAGACCTTCTCATACAAGAGATACTGAAAGGCTTGGCCCATCAGGAAGGAAGTAAGGCATCACACACTTCTCCTGGTTAGAAACCAATTTACTTTCCTACGACCTTTATGATTGCCATGAATATAAGTAGGATGCATAAAAGGACAATTAAACAACCGGAAAACATAAAAACATTCATTAGAACATTTAGAAGAAAACTATTATGCTTTCAGTGTGAGGGGAAATATGCTTAAATTTACAAAATACAAAATGTCAGAAAAATGCTAAAATTCTACATGAAGACAGGAAATGTCACATAATATGAGAATTTACGACCATTTACAAAATGGAAGTGGATATTATTGATTCTATCAAACATAAAGCATCGGTATCTGGAATGTATAAACATAAATTCTAGTAATGCACAGACTAAGGGAAAACAATCAGAAAGCATCTAAGAAAAGAATATTGTGAGGAAACGCAGGATAAATAATGTAAGGTTGGGAATCATATTTTCTAAAATGATTTCAACATAATTAATGAAAGGCAAAGATAAAGGAATAAAATACAAATATGTACATTTCGTGGAAACCTGACACTACCAAACAGGGACACAATATGGAGAAACTGAGACTCTCCTCCAGTTTCCTGGGCGTGTGACTTGTTTAATGCTTTGTAGAACAATGTGGTGACTTGGACGAAATCAGTAAAGGCACACATGTGATTCTGCAACATTTCCACTCCTCTCTCTCTTCCCATAAGAGAAATATGCCTTAGATTGTCTATTTGTAGATGACAAATGGCAGAGAAATGGTTAAGAGCACAAATATCAGCCCACATGAGGTTCCAACGGGCAGTCAGGGCAGCCACACAAAGAAACAGAAAGGAACTGACAGAACAATGCTCATGTATCTATCTGGAGATATCTGAGGAACAATCCTCTGAGTTACAAGTGGAGATAAAAAAAAGTAGCCAGTCCAAATCATGGCGATGTAAAGGAGAATTGCAGCTTCCAGGGGCTTCCGAGAGGGAAAAGTGTGGAGTTCGTGTTCGCTGGCCACAGAGCTAAGGTTGGGGAAGATGAGAAGTTCTGAGCTGGAGGAAGGGGACGGCTGCACCTCAGGGTGAGGGGCCTGGAGGCCGAAATCCACACAGAAATTTCATTAAGGCAGCACATTTGCATTATTCATGTTTTACCACCAAAAAATGAGATATGCACAAATGTTTATTGATCTGACAGAAAATATGCATTCCTATAGTCATGTGGGTGTACATACATACTTTTAATGCTTTTGCATGGTAAATATGCAGTTAGAGTGCATTTCATGAAGAGCTGTTTACTGCTGGTCCGAGTAGGTCTCAACTGTAATCCCTGTGCTTTGTGAGACCGAGGCTGCAGAACCTTTTGAGGCCAGGAGTTAAGGACCACCCTGGGCAACAGGTCTCTACCAAAAAAAAAGAAAGAGAGAGAGTTGTTTACAGGAAATGCAAGTGCATACATTGATTAGATTAGGTCAGGTGTCCATTCACCCGCCCCAGACAGCATAAAAGCCGCCCTGCAGAGCACAGGTCTCTCTCTGCCCCTCCTCAAACGTCTGGGAGCTGCACCGTGTCCAGCAGAATTTGTTCAGCATCTGCACATCTGAGAACCTGCTGGCAGCCAGAAGGATGCCTGCATTTCAGGTGGGTTTTCCTTCTGTGGATGATCCCTCAGAAAAGTAGTAGATAAAAAATCTATAATATTGTTGTTTTAGTTGGGTGAAGAATTTACAGTTGATAACAGTATTTCTTGGAGCAGAGACTGACAAAATACTTCAGTCTTAGTGTCAATTATGAAACAAAGCCTAAAATACAAAGGAAATCTGTGCCAGCATTCCGACTTTGTGGTGAAGTAGATAAACAGTTTTGGAGACATGTTGACTATGGTTTTGGACATGTCTGCTCTAAATATTTCATTTGTTCATCCTTAGATCTAATCCATTCGTTTTGCATTTATCAAAGACTTTAGTATGATGTTGAAGAGAAAACAGTAAATAAAACAGAACAGATCCTTAACTCCCAGTGTAACAGGGAGGAAAACAAATTTTCTATGGAAGTTTGTGTTTGAAAATTGCCTATTTTAGAATCAAAAGTGGCAAGTCAAAGCTTAATTTTAAAAAGCACACTTATTCCCGATTTTCAAGTACATATGTCAGAGTTATATATACAATTCCCCATACCTTTGATTATTTTGCAAGTCTGGGGAGATACTGTCTTTCATTTCCCTAATGGAATGAGTTGTGATAGACCACATAAGTCATTCAAGGTTTAAATCAAAATTTACTATAAATAAGCCAAGTGTCCTAAGGCACAGTCCTGTCCTTAGACTAGGATATCATGGCAGACGATGAAGGAACTGGGAATAAACAACCTTGCGAACAATGGGTTTGTCTAATTAACAGTGAGGATTCCTCACGACCACATCAGGAAGAAATTGCAAGAGGAATGATTATTTTTGTGTGAATATGAATTTTCTAACGTTATTTTCCGTTCTCAGGGAATCCAAGATCATCGCCTCCGGAGGGTGGAGGTGAACCTGCGAAAGATGAGGACGGCAGGTCGCGACCCACAGCACCAGAACAGGCCGATCATCAAAACCCAGACCCCAAAGAGGCAGCAGAGGGGACCCGTGGGGCCGAGGGTTCCCCCAACCATCGAGGAGGACCCCAGGGTGAGTGGAGGCATGGCTCCATTGGGAAACAGGGGGTGACAGGAGACTCAGGGACTGGGCTTGGCCACGGAACATCTTGCCCCAAAACCCAGGTTTCCTTTCCTTCCAAGCAAGTCCTGTCTTGAGAGCTCCCCAGGGGCAGGCAGGTCCCTTCAGAGTCCCTGGGGAGTGACCCCCTTCCAGTCAGCGTCGTGTGTAGCCGGGTTTCGTTCTGTGGTTGAACTTGATTCTTTATCCTCACCCTGAGCTCCTTGGGCCTTCCTCCCTGGCACACTTCCCTTCCACGGACTTTAGGAAGGAACAGATTCTCTTGTCTATCCCAGCACTGAATGGGCTGCATGTCTATGTTCCCTCCCTACGAGCCATATTTCCGTCTGAATTGAACTCTGTCTCTGTACTGCCCTTTGAAAGCTGCATGTGATGTGTTCCAGTTCACTGATGACTCTTTTTCACCCCCAGGTGAAGTGTAAGGACTGTGGGGCCTTCGGACACACGGCCAGAAGCCGAAGGTGCCCCCTGAAGTCCTGGGCTGGATCCCTGGCCCCTCAGCCCTTGGGCTCCAGGAAGGGGAAGGAGAACCTGGAACTCAGGAAGCACCAGAATCTCCAGAACCCAGGACTCATGAACAAGGACAAGAGAGAGGACCAGAGACTAAGGTAAGTGAGGTGAGAGGCTGTGACCCCTCCCTGGGCACCACGCCCTAAGGAAGGGGTGTCTCCGCCTCCCACCAAGTGCACACCCACCCCCAGGTGAGGACAGGGTAACTGGAGAGAAATAGACACAAGCTCCACACCCTCCAGGGTTCCCCACCCAGGAGTTCATTCGATTTCTAAAGATTCACGAAAAAAAAAAAATTTCACGAAAGTGTGGGGCCAGGACAATTCTGGATTTTATACATGATAGAAAGTCCTTCATGGAAAAGCTGAAGCGCTGCCTGGAATAGAGGAAGGATTTGACAGGAGGGAAGGCGGAGAATTAGAAAGCTCTTGAGACTTGAAACCCTGCTTCACCAACTCTAAATAGAACAGGGTCTGACCAGGTTTCTCTCAGCTTTAGACAGGAATTCAGGGTGTATCAACTTATCCCTGTTTGTTCTGCAGGCAAGAAGCGCAAGAGGGAAAGGCGCCACCCCAGAAATGTCCCAGGAAACCCCCAGAGAGGCAGCTGCACGATGGCAAGAAACTGTTGGAATCCTGTGGCTGTCTCAGGGTGAGTGTAGCCCTGGTTCCCTGCTCCTGGCTCTCCTGGGAAACCAGGTGTGTTTCATTACAGGCCCCTTCTGTGTGAAGCACCTGGGAAAACAAAATGTCTCGTTTTCTCAGTGACAGGTTGTTCCACATCCTTTCAAGCCCATTGAATGTCAGTTTGTGCACATCTCAAGGGCTGTTTTAACATTGTTTTTGTAAAATCACCTCTACACTTTGCTTTCCAATTGGCTATTGGAGGCTTGTGGAAATTGTTAAATCTGAAGCCTCCAAAAGGTAGAATCTCACAGGATCATGCAAATTGAGGAGATAAATATTTCCAAATTGTCAGCAAATCTCCTTAGCCATCAGGCTGACAGCTTGAGAGCATTAGCCAGTTAAACTCCATACAAGTGTGGACGGAAGTGTTTTCCTCAACTTAGCAAGCCAGAGACAATACTCAGAACAGTTATGATCTCCTTTAAAACAGGAATATACTGAGTTCATATTTTAACGTGTGCAATACTGTCGTCACTGAGGTTGATTATCCAAGCACATGGAAAGGCCTGCTGGTCCTACTTCCCTTGCTGTATTCCATGTTATATGCTCCTCATCCTTTTATGTGATTGATTTTCATTTTCTCTTGGGGGAGAGTAATTTCTCACGTGTGTGTTTTCTTTTCCTGCAGATTCCAAGCAGGCCAGTGCCCGTCCACACAACCAAAGAGCGGCCAGGCCCAGACCTTGTTCTTGCTACTCGGCCACCAGTCAAGAGATCTGACGAGAGCTCCCTCTGCCAATCAGTGTCTCCCCTCAAAAGACCTGGGCTCGGCTCCTGTTCCAGTATTGGGCCAGACCAAGGACAGGCTCTGGGTGTCACTGACACCAGTGCACTCAAGCTCTGGGGCCAGGATCCTCTTCTCTCCATGACGCTGACAGACAACAGGCCGAAAGCTTGCACCCCTGAAGTCCCCCAGCCTGTCTCCAGGACCCTTGCACTCGGCCAGGTCCTCCACTCCCAGGCACAGGCCGAGTGTCCTGATGTGATGTCCCAGCACTCCCCATCTCCTGCCACCCTCGGCGTCGGTCAATATTCTAGTCTCAGCTTCAGGACATCAGTCAAGAGATCTTCCCACATCCCCATCCACAATTGCCAGAATCCCCCAAAGAAACCAAGACTCGGCTCGTTCCAGACTCCACAGAAGAGCATTCAGAGGCCGGAACTGGGATCTCTGCCACCTCTCCAGTCTCTGCCAAGTACAGCTGGACTTGGACCAGCAGTGTCACTACAAGAGATCAGGAGAAGTCCATCCCAGGTGCTCAGCACTCACCAGCAGCCCGCACACGACAGACCTCTCCCGCATCCTCTCCAGGCCTGCACCGTGTCCCCTCACCCGTCACCCAGCCCTGGTCCTGGCCAGCCCCTCAGAATGGTCTTCAGGAGATTGGACAACAGCTGGTGGAGCTCCCGGTTCGTGACGGTTCCCTCATCCCACCCTCCTGAGAAGCCAGCCTGTCCTGTCCAGAGCCCTCACGTCCTAGGGAAGTCTGAGGGACGCTGTCCCCATGTCGCTGTGAGCGTCTTGTATGAAGACCTTCAGGTTTCCTCCTCCTCTGAGGACAGTGACTGGGAGTGAGGCACCCGCTGAGAGGGGACTTGGTGGGGACTGTTGGGCAGGGAGGGAGAGAGAAGGGAGTGGCTTTTTTTGACGACTCAAAACTTTTCCATCTGTGAAGCTTGTGCCAATGGTGGCACCCAGATAATGCTGGGGGAAAACACACTGCCTATTTGAATTGTGTAAAGTCCAATTATATTTAGAATGAGTCTTATTAAACCTGGAATGCAAGGGATTTGGGAATAAAATTAGTTGTGTAAGAAACTTAGGAATATGCAGAAGTCATTTCCAAACTGATTTACATGGAAAACTGTTCCCTTGATTTGCGACTGTCTAAATAACTGAATTCAGGCAAAATTGAGTAATCTCTGGGATCTGCATTTTATAATCTACGCCCTTCTCTGAGGGGAGTGTTTTTTGACTCTGGTATTCCTTCAATGGAAACTACTAAAGGCATGTTTCTTAGTCTTGTACATTATGTCACTGTGAGCATGTGTTTTTAAGCTTGTTTCAATGACAATAAAAGTCCCATACCTGTGACATTTTGTGTCGTATCTATTGACTCCTTAGCCAAGCAAATCATTTACAAGTACTTTTATTTATTATCACTTATTTGTCCAGGGTAGGGAGGACTTTGGGAGTCCCATGGGATTTTTTGTGAAATTCACCAATGTAGGCGTAACTCAGCATCATTGCATCAAATGTATGTATTCACAAACTGTCATTTTCAGCCTGGCTTTCTTGACTTTGAAATATGCACTTAAGATTCATCCGTGTCTTTATGTTGTTGGATAGTGCAGTGCTCTTCCCTTCTGAGCAGCTTTTGGTTTTGGGTTGCACTGAGTTGGGTGTCCACTTACTTACTGAGTCATCTGGACTTGTCCTAGTTGGTGACCATTGCAAGAAAGCTGCTGCCGCAGCTTGGCGGCTCGTGCATGTAGCCTCAGCACTTTGGGAGGTGGAGGCGAGAGGACTGCCTGAGCCCGCAGGATCGAGACCAGCCTGGGCAACTTGGAGAGACCTCGTCTCTACAAAAAAACAAAAAATTAGCCAGGCATGGTGGCATGCACCTGAAGCTACTTGGAAGGCTGAAGTGGAAGGATCACCTGAACCCGGTACTTCGAGGCTGCGGTGGCCAGGAGCGTGCCCCAGCCCTCCAGCCTGGGTGACAGAGTGTGATTCCAACTCAAAAAATTAAATTAAATTAAATTAAGCTGCTGTTCATAATGGCTTGCTAATTTGGGTGAGGACATAGATCTTCAGACCTACTGGGGAAATACCAAGGAACATGATGGCTGGATCATATGGTAAGGCCATGTGCAGCATTGTAAGAAACTGGCAAACTGCCTTAAAACGATACGTGCCATGTATGCATTTCCACCAGGCGTGCTGTTGGTTCTTCATGCCTGAGTGTCCCCCACTCTTTCCTGCCTTGGTCCCAGGCTGCCCTCCCAGCGCTCTGCTCCTTGCCCCCAGGCTCGGCTTCATCGTGTTCTCTCTCCTTCCCCCTCAGACTCCCAGGTGATCCACCCATTCCCTGCTCTGGCATCGCCACTCTCTTCTCGTGTCCCTGTCATCTCCTGCCTTGGCTTCCCTCTGTCATCAGCCCTCACTGAGCTCGCTCAGGCTGGCTCTCCTGCTCTGGTCCCTCCCTCCGTCTGCCCAACCTTTCCTTGAGTCAGGACCTCAGTCCCCACCCCACATCAGTGAGTCTCAGGAAACAACCCTTGCCTCACCCCACCACAGGTCAGTTTCCCCTCCCTCCCTTTTCCCCTGCGAGGCGGGCCTTCCTCACCTTTCCTGGCCTGCCTGCTGCCCACCCTCTGTTCTCTGGACTCCCGGGTGTTCTGGCTTTACACAACACAGCCTTTGTCCGTGCGAGCACCCTCCCCTCTACCTGGGACTCCCGACCCCAGGAACCCCTCGTCTCCTCATAACCACACCTGCCTCACCCTCAACCACGTGGCCTCCAGGACTAGACGTTCTCATCAGCTCCATCACCACCACTGGTGCAAACTCTCCCCTTCCCCTCTGGCCCGTGGTTTTCCTCCTCTGTCTTGGACTCTGACCCTTTGGAAACACCAGGAGTTGAGGTGACTGGCCACCCCCTAAGCACCCAGAGATCGCGCGTCCATCCCTGACCCACATTGTGAACCATCTCTCCCCTTCGGGGACTCAATCAATTCTGAGGGTGAACAGGAGGAATCTGGTTTCAGTAGCTCTGCCCAACTTTTTCGTACTCCTGAGGACTCAAAGCCAGGAGTCATTTCCTTTCCCAAGATAAAGCCTCAGCCAACATCCGGGACTGGACTCCTCACACCTCCTCCCACCCCCTTCAGCCTCCACACAAATATCCCAAGTGTTAAATGACATTTGTGCGAGTTGGTTGGTTCGGACTGGGCTCCTGCTCTGGGACCAACAGACAAAACGGGTACACAGTGTGAGCCCAGCCATGAGCTTCAGGGAATTGCAGGAGGTTTTGCATCCAGTTATCCAATGAGGCTGTAGCCAGTAAAGTGGCCTGTGAACCCTACTTCCGGTTTCTACAAATACTGTCATATTACTTTGATTAGCTGGATCTCTGTTAACCTATTTTGGTTCTGAGAACTGCTCGATTCCCAGGTCATTTTTGTTTTGGCTTTCCTTCTTGGGTTTTGACTTTTTTGATTGTTTTTAATTGCCTGAATAAACTCTTTTGAACTTAGTCAATGAAAGTTTTTTCTATTCCACACAATTCTCTATTTCATGCAGGTATTTAGTCAATTTTGTCTCTACAGAGAGTGTCTTTCCTTTTCTTTCTGATGGTTTCTACTCTAAACACAGTCCTCCCCCTCCATTTGAAAAAGTCACTATGGAAGGGGGACAGGTGAGTGGAGGTAGTGGAAGGAGAGGCATAGGAGCCTGGGCCTTCAGGCCTGATTCCATGTCCAAGTTCAAGTGAAAGGTCACTGGAGAGTACAGAGTAAGATTAGGGTGTGTCGGGATATACCAGCCCTTAGCAGCCTCTCACAGGGCAGATGTGTCTCTGCCTATCGGTCAGAAGAATCTCCTCTCCTGACACCCTGTTAGGGTCCTCCTTGGACTGAGGTAAGAGATGTTTCAGGCTGTGGTGATGCTGAGGGCTCAGCCAGGTCAAGCAAGGCTTCTCCAGGACTCCACAGGGGTGTCCAAAAGCAGCAGCAGGGACGGGGGAGGACTTGGCCTTGTCAGGTCTCCATACAGTTTTTAACCAAGAGGAATTGAGAATATGCCCTGGTTCTGCTTTTCTTTCATGATAATGAGAGTTTGGGGGCTCCCCACCAGGAAAAGGATCGTAGAGTCTGATCCAACTGCAAAGAAACACAGAGCCGATAAGATGGCTTCCTTTCGAAAATGTGCCCTTGAGAAAGTCACAGAGAAATTCACCTTTTCAAGAGGAAAGAGCACAGTCTTCCCAGATGTGGTGACCACGATCCAAGCGGCAGGCTCTGCAGGTGGTCGCCCCCTTGTCAGTGAAGGGGGAAACTCTGATGTGGTGGATGGTGCTGAAGGAAAGCCCAGAGCTCAATCCTACTGATGGATGCATAGATTTAATTTGTTTACTCCAAAAGAAACCAGGCTTAAAATAACTTGTTGGAAGCAGAATTTCTATGTAATTCTCAAATGCTTTGTTTTATCCTAATTTCCTTGTCTGAAATGTTGCAAAGTTAGAGAAAATGAAATAAATGTCTCCATGAGACAGCTTAAACATTTTCCAGACTTAGAAGTCTTGTGTAATCCATTCAAAACTCAGTCAAGTTTGGGGGCCGGGGTGTTTAGCTGGATTCTTCAATGCCAAGCAAGCATCATGTCACTCCTCTCAAAAATAATTCACATCTCATCAACATCATGAATACTAGAGACTGTTTTTCTCACAATTAATAAATAATTATAATGCCACTAAAGCTTTCTGGTCGTGTAAGATTAATAAAAATCTTTACTGTAAAAATATTCGTAGTGTCCATTTACTTTTCAAACCTGCTAATTCAAAATTATTTTCACTGTTTTTGGTGAACCATGTTCTAAATAATATCCTTTAATTATATTTGATTATTATTTAACTCTTAAAACTAGAAAGACTACAGTTCATAACATTTACATGTTTGGGGGAATATGACAAACTGATCGATGAACATTTTAATTATTAAAAATAAAAAAATGCTGATTACCGAACACTGTACATTCTTTCACCAAGCAAGATGCTTTCCATGAAACCACCAGGCCGCTAAAGAGAGAGAAACTCATAATGAGGCCCACACGTTTGCCTCTTTGTGAAATAGTGCTACACACACGTTGCCAGTGCTCCAAGACAAGCAGTGTCACTGCAGGCTATAAAATAAAATCTCAACAGTTTTGCTATTCGCTGGCGATATGATTGTCTATGCAACAAATGTCAGTGAAATGACTGAAAAACTCTTTGAAATAACAGTTGGTTTTAACAAATTACTGGGCCTAATATCAATCTACCCAAAATATACCACTCGGATATCATTTGAGAAGATTAAAATACATAGCTTTACATCTTGGATCTAAGTAAGTCTGCGTCAAGTTTGAAGAAAAAGATATGAACTCTTCCAGGTTAAAATGATATGACATCTAAAGAAGTGACCATTTAAATTTATATTTGTGATTTGGAAAAAAAAAATCACAAATATATGCAGTTCCCCTTTTATTAATGTGCAGTCCAGTAGATCCCAAACAAAGATCCAACAGATTTTATCTTGGTAGATGAGAAGGACAAGGGAGCCAAATTGTGTACACAAAATTGAGTCATTACATCAGCAGAAGGGATTCACCAGCAAGGTGCCAACAAATACTGCACTCACATAGTAACACAGAGAAGGTGGAAATGGAACTATAGTAAACCTCAATTCACTTATATAGAATAACTGAACAGACCTGCTCATACAATCAATACTGAAAGTCCTTACCATCAGTTCATCAGTTAGGAAATAAAGCAGCACACATTTACCCTGGTTAGAAATGGATATAATTTCCCCTTTACTTTTTTTTTTTTGAGCAGCAATCTCACTCTGTCACCCAGGCTGGAGGGCAGTGGCACACTCACAGCCACCGCAGCCTTGACCTGCTGGACTCTGGCTATCCTTCTGCCTCAGCCTTCCAAGTAGCCAGAACTACAGGTGTGTGCCACCACGCCCAGCTGATTTTTTGATTTATTGCAGAGACGAGGCCTCACCAAATTGCCCGGGCTGGTCTTGAGCTCCTGGGCTCAGGCAATCCTCTCGCTTCGGCCTCCCAAAGTGCTGAGGTTATAGGCGTGAGCCACGGCGCCTGGCCCCCCTGACTTTTAAGATTGCCATGAATATAAGCGGATGCACAGAAGGAGAAGCAAACAACTGGAAAATGTGATATCACTCGTTAGAACACTAAGAATAAAATTACGATGGTTTCAGTGAAAGGAGAAACATGCTTAAATTTATAAAACATGAAATGTAAGAAACATTAAAACTAACTACATGAAAGGCAGTAAATGTTGCATAATATGAGAATTTATGACCATTTAAAAAATGGGAGAGGGTATCTATGATTATATCACCTATAAAGTATCAGTATCTGGAATACATGAACATAAATGCTGGTAACAGAAAAACTAAAGGAAAATAACCAGAAAAGTATCTAAGAAAAGAACATGGTGAGGAAATTCAAGAGAAGTAACATAAGGTTGGGAATAATATTTTCTGAACTGCTTCTTTCATAATTCATGAAACAAATGAAATAAGAACAAAGTCCAAATAGACACAATTCACAGAAACCAGACACTACAGAAAGGAGAAACAATACTGAGAAACTGAGACTCTTCTCCAGGGTGAAGGACCTGGGAGAACTAAATGTCTTGTTTTCTCAGTATCAGGCAGTTAAATGTCCTTTCAGGCCCATTTGATTCCAGTTTATGAACATCTCAGGGGCTGTTCTAAAATTTTCTTTGTTTTTGTAAAATCATGTCTATGTCTGTTTATAATTTGCTATTGGTGGCTTGTGGACATTGTTAAATCAGAAGCCTTCAAAATGTAGAATCCGACATGCAGAGTCATGCATCTTTACGACAGATAAATATTCCCAAATTGTCATCAAAACTTCTCAGGCATCAGGTTGCCATCATGAGAGCATTTGCCCGTTACACTCCCTACAAGTGTGGACGGAAGTGCTTTTCTCAACTAACAAACCAGAGACAGTACTTACAACGGTTATATTTTCCTATTTAATATAGGAATATATCAAGTGAATGCTTTATTTATTTATTTTTCAACTTTAAAATTTTTTAATTTTAAAACTGTGGTGCACACATATATTTATCGCAGCATTGTTCACAATAGCAAGAACATAGAGCGAATGTTTTAATGTGTGTGGCAATGATCTTCACTAAGGTTTGGTACCCATGCACATTTAATCACCTACTGGTCCTAATTCCTTGTTCGACTTCCCGTTGTATGCTCCTCGTCTTTTCATGTGTTTGATTTTCATTTTCACTTGGTGGTGAGGAATTCCTAATGCGTGTGTTTTCTGTTTCTTTAAATTCCAAGCAAGCCAGTGCCCGTTCACACAACTTATAAGTGGCCACTCCCAGACCCTTTTCTTACTAATTGGCCACCAGTCAAGAAATCTGACATGAGCTCCATCTGCCAATCAGTGTCTCCCATCAAAAGACCTGGGCTCAGCTTCTGCTCTAGTTTCGGGCCAAATCAAGGACAGGCTTGATTTGGGTATCAAGCCTGATTTGGGTATCACTGACAGCCCCCAGAGTGCACTCAAGCTCTGTGGCCAGGACCCTCTTCTCTCCGTGATGCTGACAGACAACATGCCTAGTGCTTGCTTCACTGAGGTTCCCCAGCCTGTCTCCAGGACCCTTGCACTCGGCCAGGCCCTCAACTCCCAGGCACAAGCCAAGTGTCCTGATGTGATGTCACAGCACTTCCCACCACCTGTCACCCACAGTCCAGGTCAAGATTCTAATGTCAGCTTCAGGACATCAGTTAAGAGATCTCCCCAGATCCCCATCCACAATTGCTAGAATGCCCCAAAGAAGCCAAGACTCGGCCCATTCCAGATCCCACAGAAGAACATTCAGAGACCAGGGGTGGGAACTCTGCTGATTCTCCAGTCTCTGTCAAGCGCAACTGGACTTGGGCCAACAGTGTCACTGCAAGCGATCAGGAGAAGTACATCCCAGGTGCCCAGCACTCACCAGCAGCCCGCACACGACAGACCTCTCCCGCATCCTCTCCAGGCCTGCACCGTGTTCCCTCACCCGTCACCCAGCCTTGGTCCAGGCCAGCCCCTCAGAATGGTCTTCAGGAGATTGGACAACAGCTGGTGGAGCTCCAGGTTGGTGACGGTTCCCTCATCCCACCCTCCTGAGAAGATAACCTCTCTTGCTCAGAGCTCTCACTTCTTGGAGAAGTCTGAGGGACACTGTCCTCATTTCTCTGTGAGTGTCTTCTAAGAAGACCTTCAGGTTTCCTCCTCCTTTGAGGAGAGTGACTGGGAGTGAGACAATGGGTGCAAGGGAGGACCGGGCCTCTTGCTTCTGGGACTTGGTGGGGACTGTTGGGCAGTGGAGGCCATAGAGAAGGGAGCAGTTTTTTCTGGTGAATCAGAACTTTTTCATCTGTAAAATTTATGCCAATGGTGGTACCCAGATAATGCCGGGAACAGACAAAGTCACTGCCTACTTGAATTGTGTAAAATCCAATTGTTTTTAGAATGAGTCTTATTAAACCTGGAATACAAAGGGTTTGGGAATAAAATTAGTTGTGTAAGAAACTGCGGAATATGCAGTAGTAATTTGTAAACTGTGATTTACATGGAAACCTGTTCACTTCGTTTGTATTTGTTATCCAAGTAACTGAATTTAGGAAAGATTGAGTAATCCCTGGGATCTGCAATTTATACTGTATGCCCTTCCCCGATGGGAGTGTTTTTGACTCTATGGAAGTCTTTCAATGGAAATCACTATGGGCATGTTTCTTAGCCTTGTATATTGTGGTATGTCATTTTAAATTATGCTTTTAAATTTGTTTGAATGGTAATAAAATTCTCATATCCATGACATTTTGTATCGTATTTCGACTCTTTAGCAAAGCAGACCATTTCCAAGTATTTCTATTCATTAGTGTCTATTTATTTAGAGTAAAGAGAACCTCAGGAGGACCATGGGGTTTTCAGAAATTCACAAGTGTAGGCATTATTCAGCATCATTGCATCACATTATACATATACTGGAATAATTTCTAGGATGCTGGTACTTGTTTAAAAAAAAAAAAGCTGGTGATCTTACTGGGAAACCAGGCCATTTATTTAGCAACACACTGATCTGAAACTTTAATGAACTTAGAAATCTCTTGGAGATTCAGGGCTCAAATCTATGAAATTATGAATCTGACAATGCAGGAATCTTGGTAATGCTTATGTTGGTCCCATAGAACTCTTTTTTTAAACATTTAAGCAGGATTTATCTAGAGGACAGAAAAGCTCCTACAGTAGGAGGGGACCTGAAGGGGTGGTCCACAGACTCCTCTTTCTAGTGGCACTAAACTCAGGAAAGCAACCTCAGCACGCAGGTCCCTTACGACCAGCCATCACTTCTCAATACTAGCACTCTCGTTTCCCCCAGAAAATCACCTATTGCCTCCTCAAAAGAACACTCATTTGCAGATCCTTAGTAGTCTCAGAGAAATAGAGCCTGAATATGTAAGAAAAAAAGTTAGTCACAGAAAAAATTCATTTCTCATACTTCAGATATAATCTACAGGAAATTTGTGCAGACAGTGCGGACATTTGCCATAAACTCCACACCTTGTTTTTCCTCTTTTTACCGTCATATGTTACTATGATATTTCTCACAATTTATGAACAAGTATTGATACATTATTATGAACCAAAGTCCCGTTTTTATTTACATCCACTAGGTTCACAATTCTGGTCAGCACGCCATCCAGCACACCACATCATATTTGGTCCTCCCACCTCCATAGGCTCTTCTCAGCTGTGACATTTTCTCAGACTTTTCTTGTTTTTGACGAACGTGGTGGTTTTGAGGTTTATCCGTCAGGTTTGCCTGATTTTTGTCTGTTTTCATTAGACGGGGGGTTTGCATCTTTGAGAGGAAAACCACAGAGGTAAATTCTCATTTTCCTCACTTGATATCAAGGAGACATGCGCTCACGATGACTTATAGCTGTTCATCTGAGTGTAGAATACCAGTGTAGGGAGTATCAGTCATGCTTTTCCACTGGGAACTTACTTATCTTCTGCTGTCTATGTTGTATGTACTCTTTTGGAATAAAATCACCCGGTGCAGTGGCTTTCCTGCTGTCTATGTTGCATGTTACTCTTTGAAATCAAGTCACTCTCTGCGGCCAAGAGATAAGGAGCTGGAAATATGTTCCACCTCCCTTGATGGTTGAAGGCCTACATCACTTACTTGGAACTTTTCTGTCTGAGAAATGCTTACTTTTTCCTATTTTTTTATTCAATGATTTATTTACGCCAGTATAAATAAATATAGACTCTACTTTAAGTTATAACAAAATTCGACTTTATTTTCGTGTGCACAGCATTCTAGCTCTGGGCATTGGCTGATCCTCATTTTGGCGCCTGCTTTCTTGTCACTTAGCCCCATCTCAGTTTTTCCCTTGTTTTTGCTCAGTATGCTACATCAATTTTGAGATTTTAAGACTCTCCTGGATCTTCCTGTATATTTCTTGCACCAATCCTAGTATTGGCAATTTCTCCAAAGAGCCCTGATTCATTTTACTGAAAACGTACTGAAAAACCAGACCTTGGAACTAAACTGTAAATTGCTATTTTGGTGTCATTGTTTCCTGGCCCTCTAAGTTGATAACGTGAGAAAATACATCTAGAGAGCACTTAAAGGATACGAGTTAATGTGCATAGGTTATATGCAAATACGACACCATTTAATATAGGGACCTGAGCATCCACGAATTTTGATATCAGCACGGGCCCTTCCTAGAACAAATTCCCCACGGCTGCTGAGAAATGATTGCATACAAGAAACACATAGAGAACAATGATCCTACCAAATTAATGAATATGCTATAGTCGAAATTAAATCTCACTATTATAAAATCCTTACTTGATTTAGGCTGAATCGACAGGTGGAGCAGGGTCCCAGGAGGGTAAGGTAAGGACCTTCCCTGTTTTTCCTTAAGACCCCCCTGCTTGGAAACCAGGGTCATAGCCCATGAACCCATTTAGCTCCAGCTACTTGGAAAGGCTGAGGTGGAAGGATCACCTGAGCCCAGCAGGTTGAAGCTGCAGTGGCTGTGAGCAGCATGCCACTGCACTCCAGCCTGGGTGACAAAGTGAGACTGTCTAAAAAAAGAAAAGTTCACAGAAGATCATTCATTTCTCATACTTCAGTAAAAACCGTCCTACCACCGGGCTCGGGGGCTCAGCCTGTAATCCCACGCCTTTGGGAGGCTGAGGTGAGTGGATTGCCTGAGCCCGCGGGTTCGAGACCCGCCTGGGCAGGCGAGACCTCATCTCTACAATAAATCACAAAATTAGCCAGGCATGGTAGCGCGCGCCTGTAATTCTGGCTACTCGGAAGGCTGAGGAGGAAGGATCGCCGGAGCCCAGCAGTTTCGAGGCTGCAGTGGCCAGGAGCAGCCAGTGCACTCCAGTCTGGGTGACAGAGTGAGACTCCATCTCAAAAAAAAAAAAACAAAACCGTCCTACCTTGACCTACTATCCACAGAAAATGCTTGAAAAAATGAGCAAAATCTTTACTTTTGTTGTTTTTAGGTTATCTAAAGTTTAAATTCAACCACTGCTATTGGCAACATTTACTTCTATTAAATACATAGTTAATTGAGAGACTTCCCCTATTTGTAAGTGGTCTGTGCTTGACTTTTCAGCAGTAAGATAATATGTATTATATGCAGAATATAGGGTTGTCTGTGGTGAACCTAACCATAAAAACGCATGTTGAGTAGCATTTATCAGGCTGTGGTGGAGATTCAGCTCCCTAATGGGGTCTGCCTACAGGAGGAAAGGGGACGTCAGTGTCAACCAAGTTGCCCAGATCCATCCTGATGATGCCAGATGTCGCCGGATGCTCAGTTTCCCCTGAGGTCCCTCCGACGTCAGCGAGGGAGACACGAAAGAGCACTGTTGGGTGGCCCTGCCACTCACTACCCTTTCCAGGACCGGGGCTGCTGGGCGTGTGAGGAAGACGTAACCCACCCTCCAACAGTGAGCCTGTAACAACACAAGGCCCACCACGTGGACTGTTCACTACCGCATGGCATCACCCTGTTCAGCCTTACCGATGCGGGGTGGGGGTGAGGGTCAGCTCCCTACTCAGCCTGACGCTACCCTGGTAAGGGAATTGGAGCCTAACCCCAGCCTGGCAGGGGCATTGAAGCACCACCCGCTTCCGCCCTGGAGAGAATGCAAGATCAGCTCCCTGCTCAAGGAACCAGAGCACCTTTTGAGTTTATCAGGTGACAACAGAAAGAAGCTCAGGTCTGTTTTTCCTGTGCCCATTGTGGGCACCAGGTTGAAGGCGTCTGCAGTTTCTCCTCCTTGAGACATAGCAATAAAGAAAGAAACCCAGGGAACTCGCCGTTGTGCTGTTCCCAAGCCCCTAGGTGGTTCCCAGTCCTCTTGCCACCTCTTGGCCTGGGTGTGTGTATTTCCAAAAGTGTGCCTATTCAGAGAAAGGCTCTGGTAGAAATGGGATGCTCCCACTTGCTCTCCCACCTGGCCAGGAACTTCCCGACCCCAGCCACTCGTGTCCGGGAATGTAACCCTCACGTCTACCGCCATGTCCCCGCCCTCCAGGGAATGGGACAGGAAACGCCTGTGAAACAACACGCGCCGCGGCTTTTCTCGGCCGGGGTCCCGGTGGCCGGG
>NW_007252223.1:41484-65022 GCF_000164805.1 Carlito syrichta | reverse complement strand
GGGGAGAGGCGCGTGGCGGACGCGGAGCCGCAGCTCTCGGCCTCCCCGATCCGAGGGGGGGGGCGCACTGACTGGTTTCCGTTTAACCGCCTTGTTGAGAGAAAACCAGAGAGACCCTGACCCCGAGGCTGCCAGGCAGGAAGCTGCGGTTATTATTGGAACACGGTGGGGTCTCGGCTTACAGAGGCTTTGCGTTGGCTTTTGGGGAAGGGGCTTTCGTGGCAGGATGACGGCGGAGCAGAAGGGAAAACGTGCGCTTGCAGGTTTCAGCCGAGAGCGCCGAGCTTAAGGCGCAAGCTGTGCTGGGACCCACGGGACGGGGCCTGCGCCCGTGACCTGCAGGGACCAGCCGGTGCGAGGCATGGCGTCCTCACATCCGCGAGCGAGGTGGCTTCGACGACGTCCGAAGCGTCTTCCGAAATCCCCAATGAACGTTCAGCACGCTCTGAAAGCCCCTCCCACATCGCCCCCGTCGCTGCTCGAGTCCGCTGGGCTGGAGAGCGTCCTTCGATTTGGCGTCATTCTATGGGCCGCCGTTCGACCTTCGACCGGTTTCGATGGACCTGGAGACGGTCCCAATGAGCCGTGGAGTTAGGCAAGGGAGAATTAGGCAGGCTCCCAGGAAGAGGACTGCCGCTCCTAGGACAGCCTTGAATCCTCCTTCCAGGTCTGGCAGCCAGCCTTCAAGCCAGTTGTTTAATTTCCAACCTTTCCAGGCTTGAAGCGAGTCACGAACAAGCTTCCTAGTATTTGTGGCTGTGTCGGTGATAGCCTTTCCATTATCATCTATTTGGAGGCAGCAGTCGGTGCTGTTAAATTTTCCTCATACTCCTTTTTCTGCTAACAGTCTAGGGCTAAGCGATCTTGGTAAATTGTGGCACACATCTGGGTTTGCTGGGTCCTTATAAGTTGCAAGGCTGTGGCATTTGGTTGGTAATAATTTCCAAGACTGCCTGTAATCTAATAATGCGATGACGCATGTATATGGGGGTCTGATATTCCCAGCTTTCATCCTGTGCCCAAGCGGCAGGACCATAAGTGTCAGTGATTCTTTGGGGTGGCCATTCATTGGCTTGCCAAATTTTTTTTTGCCACCTAGGTTGATAGACGTTGTAACCCGGCCTTTTAGGCTTTGGTAGAGGGGAACTCCTAACTCACCTCCCTCATCGTTAGGCAAAAGGAAAAATCCGGGATGAATTATTTCTATGGTACACGTGCCCTCTAGTTTGCTGGAGCTGGGTGTAAGCCTTTCTTTCACATATCCAGAACAATTCAACTGAAGCTTTCCATGTATCTGGGTCACTGGAAATGAGGTTAGTCCAATGATAGGTATACTGTAAAACAGGTTAGTTTCTTCAGGGGAAGACAGGGCACTTGATTATGGTCTTGTCCAAGACAGACTTAAAACATTGGGAAGGTTTCACAGGAGGGGGCCCAATACCAAGAGGGTGGCTCTGGCCACCACCAGACCAGGCGTGCAAAATTCCAGGACAACATTCTTTTGCAAGAAGAGTCTCCCACCCATTGGGTAAAGGCTTGCCCAGCCCCACTGATACCTTTTTTTCCAATTATCTCTGAGGTAAGAACCCAACCCTGTGGCCGATTATTTTCTATGGCAGCTATGGAGTGATTCCACTGGAGGAGTTGGTAAGCATTTAACCTGGTTTCTTTCCAGGGCCACTTTTAGTCATAAGTGCTCCCCCACACACCCAGCATTTGGTGACATTAAATTCATGGGCGATTTGTTCAGCCAGGTCTATGAAGAGGTTTTTTTTCCTATGGCGGGAAGTTCTAGGTTAGAACCTTGATTCTCTTGTAATTGGCTGTACATGAAGGGTGGGGACAGCTTTGGCTTTGGCTGTGCCATTTTCTGTACAGTTCCTTGACCAGTAGGGTTTGGGCATGGTTTTGAGTACCTCCTGGCCCATAGTAATCCCAACAGGTCCAACCTCCACCTTGGTCATTACCTGGTAGATTACAGGTATGTATGTCCACATGCCTGGCTTTTAACCATCCGGTCCAATATAACTTGCCTTCGCAGGAACATAGAGAGACACTGACAATACGAACTTTAGGCTAGTCTGAAAAGTGAGTAAAGACTGGGTACCAGCTGTGCCATCCCCATGTTCCTTTTTGTAAAGTGTGGACACACAATTGTCACAAGGTGGGTTGTTGGCTGAGTTTGTGAAAGAGGCCCAAATTAAAATCAACCAATAATCACGAAACATCCTATCCATAGAAGGACGAAAAGAGCTAGCAAAAACCTTTCGCCACTGGTCCAATCTGCCGGAGCGGCTTCTGTTAACCCTATGGTGAAGACTAGGGCAAAAGTTGTGGCTGTAGACGGAGGCAAGGAGTGGCAGTGCATTAAGGGTCTGCTTTAGAGAGAGACAATAATAAAGAACAACTTATCTGAGTTCTGGCTGCTGTTTCCTCAAGCTTCCACCGTGCATTGGTCCGTCAGCCTCCAGTGTAGCTGAAACAAGGCCGCAGACTCCTCAAGCTTCAGCCGTGCGTTTAGTCAGCTTCCGGATGCCTAGAGCAGGGCTGCAGACCTTTTCCAGGCTTTGGAGCGTGGCGTCTTCTCCCTTTCTCTGGATGGTCAGTTTGTGCAGGTCTGAAGGGTCAGTCACACACTCCCAAGTTTGGATGGCTGGTTTAACTCTGCTGTAGTGGATCCAGGGGATCGCTTCAGCAACCTTTACTGCAGTTGGGGTAGACAAGAGGACAGTAAATGGGCCCCCCCAAAGGATTTTAGAGGCCGCACATTTCGTTTCTTTACCCATACCATGTCTCCGAGGTCAAAGGGGTGTGCGTCTGTGGTTAAACTTATTGGCAACCTTTCTCTGACTTGGTGATGTAAAGTGTTTAAGGCCGCACCTAAAGCCTGCAGTTGCTGTCTTAGGGTAATGTTTTCTATCTCTTTTAAGTCCCCCTGTACTTTTTTGACAAGAGGGGGGTGGCCTCCCATGAAGGATTTCAAAAGTAGAAAAACCTGTTTGCTTAGTAGGGCTAGACCTAATCCTTAACAAGACTATTGGCAACAGCTGGTCCCAGCCTCAGTGAGTTTCTTGGCATAGCTTACTGAGCTATAATTTTAATGTTCGATTCATTTGCCCTACTTTTCCCGAACTTTGGGGCCAGTAGGCAGTATGTAATTTCCAGGTAATTTTTAGCCGTTTTGCCAGCAACTGTATTATTTCTGCCACGTACACGGGCCCATTGTCTGACCCGATAGTGACAGGGATTCCAAACTGGCGGATGATTTCCTTTAAGAGAAGACAGGCCACTTCAGATGCTTTTTCTGCACGGGTGGGGAAGGCTTTTACCCACCCTGAGAAATTGCATACAAAAACTAGGAGATATTTGTAGCCACGGACTTGGGGGAGCTCGGTGAAATCCACAACTATGTTTTCAAATGGTGCCCTTCTGACATGCTGTATGCCAGGGAAGACTCATGGGTTGTTTTGAGCACAGGTTTGGCAATACTCACAGACAGCTCGGGCAATACTGGAGCCAGGGGACATAAAAGTCTTGGTTTAGTGTGGTCTCGAAGGCCGTTCGTCCACTGTGGGTCCCATGGTGGAATTCTCCAACAAAAACTGGAGCCAGTGACTCAGGAACTGCCACTTGGCTGTCTTGAAATTTCCACCATCTGCTTTGGAGATAAATTCTACTTTCAGTTTCAAACCAAGCTTTTTCGTGCTGCGAGTAGCTGGGGCTCCAGTTTGTCAGTGGGCTAGGGAGAAGTGCGTTGGTAGGATGGCTGACTCGCTGACTTTTTTTAGATGCTGTGAGTTTTGCTTCTTGGTCTGCTTTACGATTTCCTCGGGCAATGATTGCATCTCCCTTTGGGGCTCCGGACAATGCATGGCCGCTACTTTCTTAGGGGTCCACACAACATCCAGGAGCTTGAGGATTTCTGTGCCATATTTTATATCCTTTCCCCCTGAATTTATTACCCTTTTGCTTTATATAAGGTCCATGCACATGCAGAGTGGTGAAAGCATATTTGGAGTCAGTGTAGATGTTGACTTGCATTCCAGTGGCCAGCTGGAGGGCTTGAGTTAAGGCAATAAACTCTGCCTTTTGGACTGAAGTTCCTTTTGCTAGAGGTTTAGCCTCTACAGTGAAGACCAGGGTTACTACTGAATAACTGGCAAACCATTCCCCGTCTTTTATGAAACTGCTGTCGTCAGTCAAGTATTCAGCTTCAGGGTCTTTGAGGGCCTAGTCTGTTAGGTCTGGACGGCCGGAAAGCACTTCATCCTTAACTTCAATATAGTCATGGTCTGGCTGTCCAGAGTTGCTGGATTTAAAGTTTTGACCAGCTCTAAGCAGATGCGTGGGTTTTCACATAGCATCCCTTGATATTTGATCATTCTGGCATTGGTTAACCAGTACTGACCCTTGCATTCCATTAAGGTTAATAGCGCGTGTGGCACTCAGACCGTCAGGTCTTGTCCCACAGTCAGCTTGTCGGCTTCTGCCACCAGAAGGGCAGTGGCGGCGAGTGCTCTCAGACAAGATGGCCAATCTTGAGCAACTGGGTCCAGCTGTTTTGACAGATATGCTATGGGCCTATGCCATGATCCTAATACCTGAGTTAGGACCCCCGTTGCTATGCCAGGGCACTTGTGCACATCTAAAAAGAGGGACTTGGTTACGTTTGGGAGCTTTAAGCCAGGCGTGTTGATGAAAGCCTGCTTAATTTCTTCAAAGGCCTTTTGTTGGGCTTGTTCCTAAAGCAGGGGCTCCTGTTCTCCCCGCTTTGTGGCTTCATAAAGGGATTTTGCTAAAATAGAGACGTTAGGTATCCAGATTCCGAAGAATCCTGTGGCTCTGAGAAATTCCTGGACTTGATGTCAGGAGGATGAGACTGGGATTGAGCAGATGGTTTGTTTTCTTTCTGGGCCAAGCTGGCATTGCCCTTGAGATAGGGGGAAGCTGAGATACCCAACCTTCTCTTGGCGGATGTGGGCCTTTTTTTTTTGAGACCTGGTATCCGGCCTTTCATAAGTGGGTGAGGAGCTGGTGCGCCCCCTTCTATTTCGTTAGCCAGAACAAGCTTGTTTGGTTCAGGCAGGCACGTGGAAGGAGACAACTTAAGTGCCATCAGAGTTTCGCATTTTTTGTCCAGGAAGCTTTTAGCCAAGGTGGATGCACAAGGACTGCATCTCACCAACAGCCAATGGATGGGAACTGATCAGGGTGGCCAGGACCTGGGTCTCCTACAGCAATTCTAAACACCTTAGCAAGTACCATTTTATCTAATGGCCCTTCTGTGGGCCATCCCACCCCAAAAGAAGGCCAATCTACTTCACAAACTGTTTGGAGCTTTCTCCAAGTCAGTTTTACATCATAGTCTCCTGAGCTCCCTTGCCGAAAATGCTTCAACATACGTTCAAGGGGGGTGTTTTTATTTTGTGTTTCACCCATCTTTCTCC
The DNA here is from genome assembly GCF_000164805.1 of Carlito syrichta. Taxonomy (NCBI): domain Eukaryota; kingdom Metazoa; phylum Chordata; class Mammalia; order Primates; family Tarsiidae; genus Carlito; species Carlito syrichta. The sequence continues at coordinate 59,575 of NW_007252223.1, read as the reverse complement.
CCCTAAAAGACACCAGTCACACACAAAAAGAGGAAAAAGGGGTAAGGGGAATGATTGCTTCATCCGTCTCCAGCCGTACTCCTTGCGGAGATATTTCGGACACCTCTTAGCAATTGCCAGGTTGGTATAAACCCCCAACCTGGACCAGCCCTATTACGGGGCTGGGGCAGCCCTCAGCTGTATGAGATCATCACTGGCTTAGATCAGGACTCAATACTCGTTTTGGCCCACTAGTCAGGTCAGAACACTTCCACCGTCCATCTCATTCACACACAATCATACAACAACTCCAATCCTCCACCCAGTACCTTGGAGTCTATGGTTTCGTCTCAGGACAGTGTTTCCTTCCACTGCCTCTATCCCTTTCCTTCAGGTTTGAGACTACTAGTGGACTCCAGGAGGTGGTCAGGCTGCCCTTCTGCCTTTTAAGAACGGGTCTATTTCATGTAACCCCAGTACCTCCCTTCCCATTGGGTGTTGCTCCACATGCTGGTTCCTGTGCCTCACCAGGTTCCATTGTGCTTTTGAGATCCTTCCCCTGAGTTGCTGGGAGGGCTTCTCCCCTATAGATCAATTGGTCTGTTGGTGCCAGATGAAGTTGTCTCTCCTGTCGCCCCGGGAGTTGTATCCTGGTGACAAGGGAGGTGGAAAGACACCATCTCCGAACTCTCTGCTTTCCCGGCCAGTGCACCAAGAAATGTTATGGGAAAACAAATCAGAGAGACCCTGACACCGAGGCTGGTAAGTAAGAAGCTGCATTTATTACCGGAACGCAGTTGAGTCTCAGCTTATAGAGGTTTTACATTGGCTTTGGGGGAAGGGGCTTTTCGTGACAGAATGACAGCAGAACAAAAAGAGAAACTTGCGGTTGTAGGTTTCAGCTGTGAGCGCTGAGCTTAATGCAACATGCTGTGCTGGGACCCACAGGAAAGGGCTTGCAGCTATTACCTGCAAGGACCAACAGGTGTGAGGCATGGCGTCCTACATTTGCAAACTAGGTCGCTTTGATTATGTTTGAAGCATTTTCTACAATCCCCTATTAATTTTTAGCATGCTCTAAAAGCCCCCTATCATAACCTCTTTCTTTGTCTTATAACCAAATGCATCCACATTCTGAAAGCTGGTGTTTGAGCATTCAACATGTGAATTTTAGGGTGATAAAAGCAATAGGGAACATTTTTAAATGAATTATGTCAGAAATATTCCTCCTCACTTATAATTCATTTTGATAATATACACACAAAGTTTAACATCTTAACCCATTTAAATTCAGTGGTGTGAAGTCATTGATATTTTTGTGGAGACCGGGCTTGGTGGCTCAGCCTGCCATCCCACCACTTTGGGAGGCTGAGGCAAGAGGCTTGTCTGAGCCCATAGGTTTGATACCCGCCCAGGCAACCTGGTGAGGCCTTGTCTCTACAATAAATCAAAAATTAGCCGGGCATGGTAGCGGGTGCCTGTAGTTCTGCCTACTTGGAAGGCCAAGGTAGAAGGGTCACTGGAGCCTGGCAGGACAAGGCTTCAGTGGCATGAGCAGGCCACTGCACTCCAGCCTAGGCCACACAGTGAGACTCCAACTAAAAAAAAAACAAAAAACAAAAAAACCTCTTAATTTCTTTTTTTTTTTGAGTTGGAGTCTCACTCTGTCGCCCAGACTGGAGTGCAATAGCTGCTCCCGGTCACCGCAGCCTCGCCTACTGGTGGCTCCGGCGATCCTTCCGCCTCAGCCTTCCGAGTAGCCGGAATTACAGGCGCGCGCTACCACGCCCAGCTAATTTTTTGATTTATTGTAGAGATGAGGTCTTGCTGCTCAGGCAGGTCTCGAACCCGCGGGCTCAGGCAATCCACTCACCTCAGCCTCCCAAAGGCACGGGATTACAGGCTGAGCCACCGAGCCCGGCAAAACCCCTTAATTTCTAAGGGTATCTGCATAATGAACATTTGTATATCTAACCCTGAATTGTATCCTACACCTTTAAAATAAAAAAATTAACAGTGAAAATAAATAAATAAAATCTGTATAAAAAATAATAATGACTTGAAACCCCCTCCCCCAAAATTTTGTGTGTGTCTGCTATTCATCTCCAGAACACTTCCTCTTGCAAAACGGAAACTCTCTACTCATTAAAAATGTATTCATCGTTTTCTACCATATATGGCTCTCTCCTGTATCTCCCAAACCTAGGTTGTTTCTTAGTACATAGGACGCACTGAAGAGTATTTGTGAATCAATAAGGAACTGAATGACTCTTCCTAATTTTCCATCCAGATGACCTTTTTTTTTTTCTTTGCTCTCCGATTTTATGTTGGAGTTACAGTTTTTCAGTTGTCTGGAAAATCCAATCAAATTGAACAGGGTGTGTGTCCAGAACCAAGTTGTGATTGGGCTCACTATAAGTCTAATCAGGGTGTGTCCCTGGAATGCAGCCCTGATTAGGTTCATTCACTGTTTTCCTATATAAAGGGAGGTCAAAGAGAGGATGCGTTTGCCCTAAGAAGAAGAAACTGAATCGTGCAAAACTCTGGGAGAAGAGCAATTCACCGCTTGCCTGTGGAACCTTTCTCAGAACATAGCTGGCGTGACTACCTCCTCCAACTTTGGGTTTCTGGTGAGTTCTCTGAACAATTAGCTGCGAACTGGCCTTATTTAGTCACAACGATACAAGTCCTGTTTATCTTCAGACATCTGTCATATGAGAGCAGAAGCTTATGATCCTTTTATTTTATTGTATGAATGGTTACTTCACTGCTCTCATTTTCTATTTTGACTATTTTTTGTGCCTTTTCTATTTTTGTTTTGAATTTGTTTCAGTATTTTAAACGTTTGCTCCATGATTCCAGATCTCTGCTATTCAATACAGTAACCACTGGTCACACATGGCAGTAAATTTCAAATTAAGATTATAAAACTGCAGAGTAGCACTTGCCAAATTTCAAGTAATCTGTAGCTACTGCATTGGGCAATGCAGAGATTGAGCATTTATTCTCAAAGAAAATTGTCCCAGGTATGTTGATTTATAGCTTATGTTTTTTATTCTATTTTTGGATGATAACTATTCTCAACTACTCTGTATTAATTTCATATTGCATGTTTTTTAATTTCTTGTTGAAATAGGTGCCTATATAGTTTATTTAAATTCTTTAAAAAATACTACGAGGAAGACAATTTCCTGTGACTCTTGTCTGCATTGCTTTATTGGTACTTTACCATAATATATTCTGGTATTATTATTTTTATAATGTACTTTAAAACTTGTGTCCAGATAATTTAAGAGAGTTTCCCCTTTTATTCCTAGTTAGAAGATTGAGTCTTCTATGGTTGGTTATTTTCAATGTTTTTCACGTTTTTACTTATAAGACACATGTATTTCCTTTTTTATATTAGAAAATATGGTTTATTTCAAAACTAAATTAGAAAGAGAGAGATTCCCCCCCAAGGTAGGGGAGAGGGCCAAAGCTTAAGAAAACATGGCCTGACCATAGCTCAAAGAGCACATGGCCACACCATAGCTTAGCAAGGCAATGGTCAAGATATATGTATTTCTATTTTATTTATTAGCTACCACAGTCTTTTAAAAATTTTGACCCTGAGGGAAGAGAAAAGTCCTGTGCCTATTTCTTTTTGATGGCACTGCATGTTTCTGTTAGTTAGGCTGATTGATCTCACTCAAGTGAAAGTCTGGGGCTTCATGAGGGCTGAGTATAAAACTTGTTCACAATACTGGAGTCTCGTAACTTTTTTCTCCAGCCTGCTTAGAACTTGAACTGTCTGTGAGTGGAAACCCAGAAAACAGTAGGAAAAGGAGTTGATGGCAATGAATCCACTGGTGAGTAGGAAATGCCTCTTGCTACTGAGATTACATGACTAGTGCCAGTAGATGAACTGGCTTCTCCTATTTAATGTCAGTGTTCTAAGTAGAACTGGGGGTTTTCAGGAATCTAAGCCCCAACTAGTGTTTCCCAAGATTCTGGGGTAGTTATCATGAGTCAAGAACTCATCAATAATTAATACCTTTCCTAATACTCTGCTAATTTTCAGTCTCTTTTATGGTTCTGTGTTTACAGAAGACATGAGTTGTAGTTTTTTTCCCTTTTCTCCTTTTCTTTTTGTCTTTTTTTAAAACAGGGCCTCAATCTGTCACCCAGGCTGGAGTAGAGTGGCATGATTTCAGTTCACCAGAGCCTCCACCTCCTGGGCTCACGGAATCCTTCTGCCTCAGCCTCCAGAGTAGCTGGGACTGCAGTGTGTGCCACCACACCTGACTTTTTGTTGTTGTTGTTGAGAAATGAGGTCTTACTATATTGCCCAGATTGGTCTCCAACTCCTGGGCTCAGGCGATTCTGCCTCAACCTTTGAATGTGCTGGTAGTACAAGCGTGAGCCACCATGCCTAGCTGACAGAAGATAAATTTTGGGTGTATGTTTTATCACCCATTCCGTGAACTCACTGGAAAATTACTTACCCTTTGACCATGACATAGGCTGTAAGAGGCTTAGAATTGCGGTAGAGGCAGATGATAGAGATGAGTGGCAAACAGAACAGTAGAGTTTGACAGGGAAGCAGATGTTTCCCCAGGTGAATTCACTCAATATCCTGTTATAGGACCTGGATGAGGTCTGTACAGCATTGGAGTAAAACAAGAGACATTTAGGCTAGATAAGGTGTGAGAATTATTCATTTATTTTTGTTCAATCTTGGACATCTTTTTTTTATTTTAAAGATGTGGTGTACAATTCAGGGTTAGGTAATCTTGGACATCATAAAATGTTATAGTGGTATTTGAACTTTTGAAAATTACCAAAAAAAAAAAAAGAAAGAAAATCTGAAATGGTCATTATCATGCTTTTTCCCAATCGCTTTCTTTACCTTTTAGAAATTAACTTTAAAATATTTGATAACTGGAATTAATATATAGGGAATATAATTAATTTAATTGTGGCTGCACATTCCAGAGAGAATTCTGGAATACCTATATGTTGGTAGGCAGAGTAAAATGTAAGGCACTGGAATTTTTGAAGAATGAAATAGACTCAAATCAAAAAGTGTTATGCTTCAGTTACTTAAAATTAACGGGGAAAGAGTTTTAGTTGTAAATTTTTCTTTATTTTCTTTCTTTCTATTTTTTTCAGAAAGCAGGATTTATTGAGAGGACAGAAAAGCTCGCACAGTGGGAGGAGACCCGAGGGGGTTGCCCTGTAAATTTTCAGGTGCAAATTATACAATCACCTTGTCTAAGTCATATTTAGCAGTTTATAGGCATGTTTCTATGTTATATTATACCACATCTCATATGATATTTATAATAAGATAGTATAAATCCGTAGTGGGTATGTCTCTGTGAGTGATTCTGAAAGGTAGATGCCAGCTCAGCACTGCGAAGGATCTGGCTGGACTCAGACATGGTTTTTTTCTTTATGTATACCACTCCCACTACTTCCTTCATGCTGTCATCTCAACCCTCCAGCATAGGCAGTGATTGCTCTGTATAAACCACAATCTCAATCATCTTCTAGGAATCAGTGACTTTTGAAGATGTGGTTATTGACTTCACCCAGGAAGAGTGGGCCCTGATGGACACGTCCCAGAGAAATTTGTTCAGAGATGTGATGCTGGAAAATATCAAACATCTGGTCTCTATAGGTGAGTCTGTCAATATTCATGTATGTATATTTATAGTCTTCATTCAGTCAACAACAGTCTAGAACAGCTTTCCCATATTCTACTCCGATCTCTGCCCTGACTCTTCCATAGTCTTTAACAACCTGAAGGAAATTTGTTTGTTTAAATTATACTTACATCTACTTTCTCACTCCACTAGAAAGTAATAGTGAGCACCATTTTGTATGGTTCAGTTACTCAATCTCTAACATTCAAAGCAGAATTAGGAAAGCAATGTATTTGTTTTTGAATGCATAAATTGGGCATTTTCTTTTTGTTTATTTATTATTTATTTATTCATTTTTATTTTAAAGATGTGGGGTATACAGGTGCAGTGGCTCATGCCTATAATCCCAGCACATTGGGAGGCTGAGGTAAGAGGATTGCCTGAGCCCATGGGTTTGAGACCAGCCTGGGCACTTGGCAAGAGCTCATCTATACTATAAATCAAAAAACTAGCTGGGTGTGGTGGTGCATGCCTGTGGTTCCAGCTACTTGGAAGGCTGAGGTGGAAGGATCGCCTGAGCTCAGCAGGGCGAAGTTGCAGTGGTCATGAATATGCCACTGCACTCCAGTCTGGGCGACTAAGACTGACTCAGAAAAAAAGGATGTGGGGTACAATTCAGGGTTAGGTATACAAATGGTCATTGTACAGGTAAAGTTTGGGCCTCATTTTGGTCCCCATGCCATCTGATTTGAGATCAGGAACCTTTATTGATGAAGTGTGCCACCCTGGCAGTTTCTCATTATTGCCAATCCCTTTCTTGTATAGTATTAAGATAATAGTTTGGGGTCCACTTATGAGTGAGAACATGTGGTACTCAGTTCTTTGTTTCTGTGGTAGACCACTGAGTATTACAGACTTTAAATCCAGACAAGTTGCTGCAGAGTTGATAATTTTGTTCTTTATGGCTGCATAATATTTCATTGTGTGTATGTACCACATTTTTAAAAATCCAATCTACTTTTGATGGGCATATGTTTGGTTCCATGTTTTTGCTATTGTGAATAGTGCTGCAATAAACATGCATGCGCAGGTATCTTTTTTGTAGAATGACTTGACTTCCTTGGGGTATATTCCCAGAAGGGGGATTGCTGGGTCATATGGAAGGTCGATTCCTAGTTCTTTTAGGAATCACCACATTGTTTTCCACAGAGGATATACTAGTTTACACTCCCGCCAATAGAGTAGAAGTGTTCCCTTTTTCCCACATCTTCTCCAGCATCTATTGTTTTTTGAGTTATTGATGATGGCCATCCTGACTGAAGTTAGGTGGTATCTCAGTGTGGTTTTAATTTGCATTTCTTTGATGACTAGTGAGGCTGAGCATCTTTTTATGTATCCATTGGTTGCTTTTATGTTTTCTTTTGAGAGATGTCTATTCATATCTTTTGCCCACTTTTTAATAGGGCTGTTTGTTTTTTCTTTTCAGCATGTGAGTTCTTTGTAGATCTTAGATGTCAGGCCTTTGTCAGATATACAGTTGGCAAATATTTTTTCTAAATTGGACATTTTCTAAACAATTAATCTCTTGTCAATATGTGAGAGTTGAGATTGGAGTAGTAAAGATAAATTGATTATTGTTGGAGTTGATGTTTATTGGACAATATCTGAAAAGAAAACTCAGCCCATAATGGTGAAATTTAATGTATCCTTTTTTGAAAAGATTGAATTCTGCATTGTCTTTGAATTTGGGCTTGAGTGTTAGATTTCAGAGCTCCTTAATCTAGATGGCAAGGTCTAAATTTCTTCCTGGTCTTGTCAGGATCTTCAGTATTTTCTTAGTTCAATATATTGTTGCCTGGGCTGACAATGTCCTCCTTATTCTGTGTACCATTCTCTGGAACTTGATGACAACATACATTAACACAAACTCTAACTTTTCCCCCCAAAATCCAGGGTATGAGCTCTGCAAATCCGATATGATTTTTCAACTGGAGCAAGGAAAAGAGCTGTGGAGAGAAGGAGTACTTCTCCAAGGCCAGAGTCTAGGTAATCAGAAGGACCCTGTTTTTCAGTGAAAAGCAGTGCCTCATCAGTGACTTGAGTATGTCCTTGAAAACACCAAGTTAAGATTTTGTTAAGTGAGTGAGATCCAGTAAAATGAAAGACATTGGGTAAAATTTTTTATGTGTTGTCATTATCCCTTGATGTATATATCAGTCACAATCCATGTGTCTTTCTGATATTGTCTTTGGCTGCAAAAAAAGGATATTCATGTATTTATTGGTAGTAAACTTATACAGCTCCAATTTTCCACTTTGAAGATTTCCCTGCTCTTTACCAACTTAACATCTTAATTTGTTCTACTTTTTTGATATTTCAACCCTGAAAACCTATCAACACTATATTGTGACTCTACTATCTGGAGTATTTTATTATTTGACAAACTTGCTTCATCTAACTACCAACTTTTGAAGCATACTCCTATAGGCCATGGTGTTTTTCAGCAGTACCGTACTCCTAATGTCATTCTAACTTTTTTTTCCAATTATTTTAGGCAGAAAAAGTGCTCTTAAACAAGAAATGACATTCATGCATCAGATGAGCAGGAAACACACACCCGCTATCAGATCAACGGTAAGTTTCATGAGTGTAAACTCTGATCATCCAAATTAAAGACTTGGCAATGGAGTTATTGACTGAACACAATGTCCATGCTATGATTAAGTTGGAACCACACTCTTTCCAAGCAAAAACTTTGGATAGTTTCAATTTGTTAAAGAAATTAACATGAACTCAAAACTGAATCCTGAGATTTAAGAATATGAACGATTGCATAAGCATTTGCGCACATATTTAGTCTTCAAAATTAATCTGATAGCTAAAAAGAAAATATTTTTGCCTGCAGGCGAATAACACACCATGTGTATGCAAGGAACACTGGAAAGATTTTAAGTGGAGACTGGCACTAAGTGATTAGTCTAGGATTCGTATATAGAGAAATTAAGGTATAGATGTATATGGGAAATTATTAACAGCCTTTTATCTCTTTACCAGAAGCAGAAATCTCACACTCAAGAGGATGCCTTTGAACAGAATGTTTTGGTAGACTTCACTGACAGCTCTCAAACTCAACATTTGTTAACTCACATGGGAAAGAAACCCAATGTCAGAAAACAGCATGGAAAATCAATTGGTGACCAGACATCCCTTAACCAACATAAAAAAATTCACACTAGAAATAAATTAGGTGAATGTCATATATGTGGGAAAGCATTTTCTAATAGTTTTAGACTTAAACAGTGCAAGACGGTGCACGCTGGAGAGAAACCCTATGAATGTCATCAATGTGGGAAAGCCTTTAGTAAATGTTCTTACCTGAGAAAACATGAGAGGATTCACCGTGAACAGAAACTTTATGAATGTCATCAATGTGGGAAAGCCTTTAGTCAAAGCTCTGGCCTTAGCCAGCACAAGAAAATTCACTCTGGAGAGAAACCACATGCATGTCATCAATGTGGGAAAGCCTTCAGTCAATGTTCCTCCCTTAAGAAGCATGAAAGAACACACACTGGAGAAAAACCATATAAATGTTATCTATGTGAGAGAGCATTCAGTCAATCTTGTAACCTTAGAAGACATCAGAGAACACACACTGGAGCACAATCATATAAATGCCATCTATGTGAAAAAGTTTTCGGTCACCGTTCTTCTTAGACATGAGGGAATTCACACTAGATAGAAAATTATGGATGCTTTTGATACATGTTCTGATCTGGGATGTCATGGCATGATAAGTTTAATGAACGTGGAAGAGACTTCAGCCATACCTTTCAAAATTTAAACATTCCTGAGAATTCCCACAGTGAAGAAACACTATGGAATCAATGTGGGAGATTTTTTAGTCATCACTACTCCTCAGTCAACATACACATTTTCATAAGGAACAGAATATATATGTGTGGTATCTATGTGGCAAAGATTTAAATCAATGGCCACAGATGACATAACTCACAGTAAATATAATAAATATTGAAATATTCAGCACCAGCTCATAACTTTTTAAAATTTCTTATTTTAAAGATGTGAGGTACATTTCAGGGTTAGGTATACAAATGTTCATCATGCAGGTACCCTTGATGAGGTGTGGCCCCCCCCTTCCCTGGCAGTTTCCCACTACTTTAATCCCACCCCTTCAGCCCCCCAGCAGTTTCCCACTACTACCAATCCTTTTCTTACAGTATTATAATCGTTCAAGATCCGCTTATGAGTGAGAACATGTGATACTCGATTCTTTTTTTTCTGATAGATCACTCAGTATTCTAGTTGTGAAGTTCATAATTTTGTCCTTTATGGCTGTGTGATATTCCATTGTGTATATGTACTTTTAAAAAATCCAGTCCTCTTTTGATGGGCAGCACGGTTGGTTCCATGTTTTTGCTATTGTGAATGTTGCAATAAACATGCAAATGCAGTTATCTTTTTTACAGAGTAATTTGAGTTCCTCTGGGTATATTCCTAGGCAGGGGGATTGTGGGGTCATAGGGGAGGTCTATTTTTAGACCTTTTAGGAATTGTCCAACTGTTTTCCACAAAACACAAGCAGGAAGAACCCCTGAGTCTGTAGTCCATGTGAGATTGACGTCATTGATAATGATTAAGAAACATGGGACAACCTCAAGGCCAGTAATCACCACCATCAAACATTCACCCAAGCACTAGCACTGGTGTGCACAAGAAAACTCAGTGAAGGAATAGCCTACAAAACAGGAAGTAAGATGAAGCTCTTAAGGAATGTCAATTTATGTTGGAAGAGTTATTCAATGAAAAGTCATGATAAGTTCTTTATTCAAACAGCAATATTTGTGGCATATGTAGGGATTCACCCTGGAAATAGTACTTTCAGTGTCATGAATGAAGGGAAGTCTTCAGCGATTTTTCATTTCATCATCAACATGAAGTTTCTCCCACTGAGGAAATACTAACCCTAAAACCAAAGTAGAGGAAAATTCAACTAGATTTATATCACAAAATTAAATCTGAAAAAGAAAACTATACAAGAATCATTTAGTATACAATTCAGAAAATAATTCAAAATTTTTAGATAACTATCCCTGAACAAATATAATGTTGGAGAATATTGGAATATCTAGAATATTGGAATATTGAATGTAGAATTTTGTAAGAAATTACAATAACATTTTCAACAATTCAATACTGGCAGGTAGTTAAACAATACAATTTATTGCTAAAAAATTGAATGTGTTGGTCAAGTTATTTTTATTATGCAGTTTTAAGTTCACAGATTTGGGTTTGAACTCCTTGTGGGAAGAGTTGTGGGTAGTACAGATTCACTCCACTCTTTAAGACTCACTTTTCTGCAAAAGCTGTCTAAATTCCTGCCATTATTGTGTTTCTCCATTTCTGTGATGACAAAAACTTTCAGCCCCACCTGCCAGATTACTCACAATGCCATGTGCCTAGTCTAGTAGAGTCATTGGGTCACATTCAAAGACATATAGTCTCTATCTTTGGTATACATCAGCCCTTGGCTCTGCCCCTACGTGTTACCTGGGACCAGAGAGGCAGGCTTCTCTGCCCTCCTAGTCCATAGAATATTTCTTAAATTTGGTTTCTAAGTACTCTGCTGAGCTAGGTGGGGCAGAAGCCCATCCTACAACCACACCCCACATATTCTTATGTCATCCTGAATAAGGCACCCATTCCCTAGACAAGACCACCAGTACTCCCCTGACAACATCTCAGAAGATAAAATTCCAGCAAAATAAAATTCCCTCATCTATCGCCTACCACATAAGGCAGTTTTATCATTAATAAAATGTACTTTCCCCTAAGAAAAAACAATAGTTCTTATCAAGGGGTCTCAGTCTGCTTAGCCTGAGAGCTTGGAAATGCATTGTCCTTCAGTAAATCCCAGGACTGAACCTAAACCTCAAAGGGAAGTACTCTTTAGAGACCAACTGGGTTACTTGTTATTGCCAAACTGGCACAATCTCAAAATCATAGCTGAATTGAGGCCAAGTAAATGAATGCATTTAAACATATCTCCACAAGTTATTGCACTGTGCAGCCAGGATCAAGTCACGTGTGAAGATGATATACCAATTCAACGTCTTGGCAATACGATGGAGAAGTGGGGCCTGTGACCAGCAGAGATCCATGGGGGATGTGAAAGATAGTTAAAGGTAACACATTAGTTATTAGAAATCCAGACCCTAAAGAAAGACCCATGGCCTCTCTTTGCACAGCCCTTAAGACCTTGTTACTGAACACTTCTATGGTTCAGTTTTCTCAATCCTAAAGTGAAGATAAGCTTTGAGCCTTTGTCTAAGATTTATTATGAGTACTGAAGAGTTTGTACTGTCTACACCAAGTTGTTGTTCATGGTCATAGGCACTTCATCAATGTTCGCAAATCATGAAGATCTGTTATTCTGTAACTTGAGGTCTGAGTACACCACACTTCCTTATATTATTTTATACCAAAATATTAAGTCATTTTTCAATAGTTTACATCAGTATTAAATTTAGTTTGCTTGACGTAGTATGTAACTGCTTCCCAAACTGTATTTGAATTTAGCTGTCATTATGGGCCATAACTGAATATGAGACCGACCAATCTGGAGGCGAAGCCAGAAATCACCCCCCCCCCCCCGCCTTAATGTGTCTCCAGGAGAAAACAAGCAGGCTGTGGGCCTCTTGGAGGCAAGGCCTATCCTAGTGCTGAGGAGCCCATGGAACGTTGTGCATGTCCCAACTCTGAGGACCTCACATTCAGTGGGAATCTGTATATTGACCTGGGTGTCTAAGTATACGGGCAGTTGTGGTGAGAGCAAAGGATTTTAGGGCTAATCAAGGACAACTTTATGACCACCAGATGGCAGAATCCCACAGCCCGCTTTATCACAAATGGTGCTTTGATAGCTGGCTGGTCTATAAGGGGAAGTTCCTCACAGGATGACACCTTTCAGAAGCAGCAAGCTGGAGCCATCACCCAGAAAGCAAGGGTGGCAGGAGAACTTTCAGGGAGTTTAAAGAGTAGCCCTACTTGTCTAAATTATGTCTCTGCAGCAGATGGGCAGTCTCTGGGTCCAAAAACTATGATTGAAAAGCAACAGCTTGAAACCTTGCTTTCCATGGCTTCTGCATGTCTCTAGCTGGGTTGGGTGCAATTGTATAGGGTATAAACAGCAGATGGGCTCTAAATGGCTGAAAATCTACTCGTTTATAATGTAAATAAAGTACAAAAAATGTCTTTCCTATTTATAGATTTTCATGTTTATAGATTCAAAACAAAAACAGAATAGGCACAACAGTCAAAATGAAAAATGAGAGTGATAAAGTAATTGCAGATACACATGAACAATCCTCAGATGCTGCTCTCACATGACAAATGTCTAAAGACACAGGACTTGTATCATCATGAGGATAGAATGACGCCGGTTCACATCTTATTGTTTGGAGAAATCATGGGAAACCAAGAGTTGGAGGACACAGTGAAGCCAAATAGGTTCTGAGGCAGATTTCACAGGAAACCAGCAAGTATCTCTTCCCTCAATGTCCTGAACTGTAAAGTTCTTGGAGCAAATAAATCCTCTACTTGACTCCCTATCATATCGGAAAAGTTAATAAACCTAATCAGGGTTACATTCCAGGTATACACGCTGATTGCCCAGATACTGAACCTGCAAGAAAAAAAACTTTAACTCTCATAAAGTTGGAAAGCAAAGACGAAAAGTCATTTTTAAGGGAAATCAGAAAATTTCAGTTAATTATTCTGTCACAAAAATTCTTACATCTTATGTACCAGGAAACATTCTAGGTTTGGGGCATTCAGGAGAAAACCATACACATTAGAAAAATATATGAATATATATTTAATGCATAATTAGTTTCAGTTTTGCAAAACATAAGACTTCTGGAAATGAATAGTGGAGACTATTGCAAAGGAATATGAATGACTTTGTAACACTGAGTTGTACGCTTAAGATGGTTAAGATGCTAAATTTTATGTGTATTACCAAGATTAAAAATAATAAGCAGGGATGCTCTCCAACAAAATTCATTTTTAATTCTCTGTTTGAAAGTAGCAGTAATTCTCAATTTTTAAAAAGCTATTTATAAAGTACTTGATTGTGTAATGGTCAAATATGATGCCTTCCAGAAGCTCTGGGAAGGAATATTTGAACAGTTGCCTAGTATTTGAAGGACCCTGGAAGAGCAGATGGTAGAAAGGCTGTCAGGCATCGAGTGCAGAGACCCTGCTGATTCTTTAATGTTCGGTGTGTAGATCTACACTCCCGCCTTCTCTTAGAAAGCTCTGCCTACCAGTCAGCAGTCTGACTTCTGAAAGCTGCCGTTTGTCTGGCGGTGGGCAGCCCTAGGCCCAGGGTCCATCTATCCCTATCCTGTAAGACTACCCTACTGAAGTTCTTAAGGAATTTCCACATGGACCAATGAACTCCTCCAGGTTTTTTTGTTTTGCTCCTCTCTCAACCATTATTTTTTCTGGCAAAACAAATTTCAGGGCGCAAACCCAGGACTCTTATTCCAAACTATCCCCACTAAGTCTTATTTCAGTAACTTGTCATTCACTCAGGGGAATTTGTACTCTAATCTGTCATCTCTTTAGGACTAAATAATTTATGTTGTAATTATTAATATCATTATGACCATCAATATGATCACTATTGCATAGATGCATTATTGTATTTATTATTAGTTTCTTACTATGGTTTATTTTGGGAGTTTGTCATACAACATTGAATATATTTTCTATATTCACAAAGGGTGCCTAAGTCACTGAAGATGATTCTGGAGGGTTCCCTAACAGACAGACAGACACAAAGCTACTCCTGATACTCACTGTAATAATGGTGCTCCTGAAATATTCAAAGTATATTCTGTATAAAGACTTAGGGGTTCTTCCTGCTAGTGTTTTGTGGAACAGGTTGGCAATTCCTAAAAGATCTAAAATATATTCAAAATATATTTTAAAACTATTCTGATGTCAGGGATCAGTTCATTTTCGCAGAGGAGCCCCATGAAGTTGTTTTGACCTGTATGGACCTCTAGAAAAATGTTTAAGCTTTTAAGGTCACAACAAATGCTTTTGCCAGCCCGGAAAACCAAGAGAGGAGGTCCTTTGATTCCTATATGCGTGCGCACGCGCGCACACACACACACACACACACACACACAAACACACAGAGATCTGAGACAACTGGGTGCCCAAGTACCACTCATGCTTATCTCAGAAGTGTGGGGAGGTCCCCTCTGACCATTCAAGTTTCCTGCAAGTTGTCCTTGGTCCCTGCTGGGTCCCAGAAGCTGGAGCTTCTTGTCACCCACCAACAGCCCAGGATAGAGTGGTATGAAGGGACAGATCCAGACCTGATGGTGGCCTAGTGGAACAGACAGAATAAAAGACAGCAAAAACCTCAAGGGGATAGAGGCTGTGGCCTGACTTTCTGAGGCAAGCAGGACGTGGGAGGACTTTAGCCGAGGTGTGGTGCAACAACCCAGCTTTCCTTCTAGGGATTCCTTGCTCCCTCAACGAGATGTCCAAGCTCTAAAAGAGGGATGGGTGCAGGGAGAAAGGAAGGCACTAGATCCCGTCCTTCTTCCC
The DNA here is from genome assembly GCF_000164805.1 of Carlito syrichta. NCBI lineage: Eukaryota > Metazoa > Chordata > Mammalia > Primates > Tarsiidae > Carlito > Carlito syrichta. The sequence continues at coordinate 44,324 of NW_007252223.1, read as the reverse complement.
CCATGTCTCACCTATCAACATTCTCCTAAAAGTCCTTCTTTTCATCTACTTTACTTCTATTGTTTCTTTTTCTCTCCATGTACTTGTCCTGTACCTTCAGGGACATAATCCAAGGTGCAGAACTATGACTCTGGCTCAAACTATGCCAAGAGTCCTGATCTGTGTAACAGACCATTCACTCAAGGAGATCAACAGCTGTTCGCCCATCTCCTGATGCACCTCCTTCCCCTCCCTGTCCCCCTCCATCTTCTCCTTCTTCTCATCATCATAAAGACCATTACCTCTAGGATTGCTGATCACTTTGATTGTAACTACTACCACAATTATTACTGTGGTTGTTTTTGGAAAACACTGATCTATCTTTCTACAACAATGAGCTATGTGTGATTTCTAAACAGAATGTCAGAGAGTTCCTCAAAACACAGGAACATATACTCCCCCTTCCCACCCCCAGGTCCCCAAGATAACTTTCAGTGCCTTATCCAGGAATGATCATCCACAACTTTTCCAAGTTTTCCCTGGAGGCCTGGAAGAACTGCTCTTACAGGGAATGCTCTGGGAGGCAGCTTGACCAGTCTGAGCCTATGGAAAATGCTTCAAATCATCTGTATGGCCAGCAAGTACTTTCCCTGCTTAAAAAATTTAAAAAGGCTAATAGCGGACCACCAGACTCACTGCAAATTTTCCTAAAATCCTTCAGTGACACAGAAGCCAATGGAAAAAACTTTGTACACTGGAAGGAAGATCCCCAAACTCTGGAGCCTTCCCAGTATACTGTAAGTGTGCCCCTAGAAATAGGAAAGAAACGACTCCTATCACCCCAAGTTATCTCTTACCACCAAGGAGGGCAGGGAAACCAATCCATTATACTCCCAGCAGCCCCAGAATCGAAGCACAATCCTGCTAAGTTCAGACAGAAGTGTAGTGGGATAGAACATAAACTAAAGCAAAGCAAGGTAGTCAGTATTGAGAAAGTGCTGTAGCACAATGTTCAACATAAGTGGGGGGGCCTGAGAAGCCCAGAGGCAAGGTGTGGTCTCCGAACTCTGCATATAGACTACTTCCAGAAAGACTTGCCTCCTTGAAGGACACATACACACACACACACACACTTAAATAAACCAATATGATAGTTGTATCCAAATGAAAAACTGCTTTCCAGATGTAGTTCTATGCCTATCATTTTTTGCTAAATTATACTTGCATTTAAAAATAACTAACCCATATAAATAGATGTCTACACAGCTACTTACAGCTTTTTTAGATAAAAAGGATAAAGATAACATATATTCTGTGAGATAAGCATGAATTAGGAAATCAAAATCACTGCCTATTCCAGAACATGCTCCTCACAACAAGATTTACAATTTATATATAACATGGCATTTTGAAAACTGTTCAGTTAAATAAAAGGCAGTCGAGTAGTTTTCTACATTATATTTGACAGTCTTCATATACCATTCTGACTGCTTGACAGAAACAAGGAGTTGGATGAGAGTTCCTGCAGCTGAATCTTACATGCATCTTCCCCTAACTGCTTGTAATGTGTGCTGTTAAGCATGATATTAAGATTGGTTAATATGCTTTCTATGACTCACAGGAAACTATGAGTCTTAAAAAATTCACTATGGCTGTCAATCTTTCGTATCTTAGATAAAACACTAATAATTAAATAAATAACTTTTGAAAAGATGGCCTACAAAATTGATATTTTCATCTTCTAAAAATATTGGAATAAGCTTATGTATGTTTCAAATGAATAAAAAAGAGGAAAAAAACCGATACTGCAATTCCTAGCAAAAATTTGGCAAAATAACATATGCACAGATGACTGCAACTCAAAATATACATATTTTGGAGATACGTATAAATAGGAAGACAGATGTTCAAAGAAAAATGGATAAATCTCTAAGCTTGATAAATCTCTAAACCTGACTTTCTGAGGCAAGCAGGACTTGGGAGGACTTCAGCCAAGGTGTGGCTCAACAATCCAGTTTTCCTCCTAGGGATTCCCTACTCTCGCAACTAGATGTCCAAACGCTAAAAGAGGAATGGGTGCAAGGAGAAAGGAAGGCTCCCTCCCCTCCCGTGTCCCTGCTATGACTCATTACACCTCGAGGCCATAAAATGAGTAGGCATATTTAGAAGATTTAACCTCTCTAACCATGTAAATACAAACTGACCTTTTAATGAAACTGTAAAGACTTTGTATTCCACTTAACACAATGGCATCCATAAAATATGATTAGCCGGCCACAAAGAACATTTAAGGTAACTGGAAAACAATACATATATATCAAATAGGCGTTAAGGGCTTACTAAAATCAAAATGAGAATAAACAATAATCAGGTAGATCATGCAAAATTAACAACCCAAAGACAACGAAAGTTTATACTCACAGAGTAACAGTCAATTCAAATGAACATTATCAACCCGGTACTGAACCACGAAGTACCTACCAGTCAATACCATGAATAGGGTCACAGTTGTTATCCTGAAGAAGTAACTTTTAAAGCACTTATTTGAAAACCGGAGGGCTGGGAAATGCGAGAAGCGACTGTCACGGAATACATTTTGTCCCCCTGAAGTTCATGTGCTGGATGCTCAAACCCCAGCATTTCACAATGTGAACGCCTTTGGAGATACACAGGCCATAGGAGGAGGTGATTACACGAAAATTACGCAGTCAGTGCGCCCCGCCCCCCTCGGATCGGGGAGGCCGAGAGCTGCGGCTCCGCGTCCGCCACGCGCCTCTCCCCCTCACGCCCCGGACCCCGCCACGTCCTCGGCCACGGGGAAGCGGGCAGGCGAGGACGTTGTCGAAGGGGCCTCGGGGCCG